>NC_086330.1:165634484-165937514 GCF_032445375.1 Bacillus rossius redtenbacheri | reverse complement strand
TACCCAATGCACGTTAAAGGATTCCCTTGAATACTCAGTCCTGAGAGAGTAGAGTTAAATTTCCTTATAAGGGGCTCAATATAAAGGACGAAAAGTACCATCGAGAGCGGGCACCCTTGTCGGACAGAGGAGCGAATCGGAAAGTTGTCACCAAAACAACCATTGATGGACATCTTCGAGGTTAGGTTCTCACAAAACGTGCGTAGGACAGCTCGAACTGTCGGAGGGAAGCAAAGGTGCTCGAGCACCCTGTCGAGGAAGCTCCATTGCACCCGGTCAAAGGCCTTCTCAAGATCAATGTTCAGGAGGGCGACAGCGCCCGGCGTTGTGCGCGCCAGGAGCTGCACATCGCGGAGCGCAGAAGTGCCATGTGTGATGGACGTCCCCTGCACAATACAATGTTGGTCCTGCCCGATGACATCAGACAGCGCTGATTTAATACGATTGGCATACACCCGTGCGATGATTTTGTAGTCAGCACACAGAAGCGTGATAGGCCTATAGTGGGCTACTTCACGTGGCTGTGGTACCTTGGGTATGAGCACAATGATTCCCTCTGTTTGCGTGCTGCACAGACGCCCTCGTCGAATGACCGTGCGCGCCATTTCGCAAAATTCCTCTCGAATCGTTGGCCAATAGTGCTGGTAGAATTCGTAGGGGATACCGTCCCCACCAGGGGATTTGGTTTTTGGGGCCCTCCGAACGATGTGTGTGATCTCTTCGTCAGTTGGGTCGGCCTCCAGATGGTGCTGTGCTATGTCGTCAAGGCTGCTGTCATACACATCGAGGAATGACGTCCCTTCATCATAGTCAATGTCGTGGTCCGCATAGAGTTCCTTGTAACTACTTGTAAATGCTGCGAGGATGGTTGTGGAATCCCTTACGACCGTGCCATTCGCGTCCACAACCGAGCTGATGTGCCTTCGCGTTCGCCTCTTCCGATCTCGCATGAGGGAGTGAATGCTAAGCCTTTCTTGCTGTAGCGCACTCTTGGTGTTATTGAATACAATGCGACTTTCCATGTTCGCTCGGTGTATGGCGATGATCCGTTCCTTAAGGCGACGGGCTTGATCCCTCGGATTGGTAACTGCGGTTGGATGCGTACTTAATTCCCGCAGGGCCCTCTCGTGCAAATAGAGAAGGGAGTCCTGCTCCCGTCTACAACGCCCGCCATGGTGCTTAAATAATTTGGCCAGACCTGGTTTGACGCAGCCATCCCACCAATCCGCTGTGTCCGCGTACCTCTGTTTACATCGCAACCAATGAGACCAGCGCCGATGAAAATCATTGTCCACTTCAGTTTGACCCAACAAGCGTGTTTGTAGTCTCCAGTAGTTACGCCCAGGTGTGGGTGAAACCTCCGGAGCAGCCACAGTACAAACGACCATGTAATGATCTGTGACAGCCACTGGCACCACATCATATGATCGCGCGTTGTGTCGATGCGTGCGGGACATATAAAACCTGTCTAGGCGCGAACTAGATGAATAGGCATGAAAGGTGTAATGTGGTGTGGGTACTTGAAGAATGTCGACCATGTCCTCCACATCAATGGCAGTAACGAGCTCATGCAGTGCCGTGTTAATGGGGTAGTGTCCACCAACGTGATCACTGGGTGTAATTATACAATTGAAATCTCCACCTAGAATAAGACCCGTGCCATCATTCCTTATAAATGGAAGGATTTCCTGGCGAAAAAATTCCTGGCGTTCTGTTCGACGCTGAGAGCCAGAGGGGGCATAGACATTCACACATTGTCCGATAATGCTCCTGCCAGTAGCGCTGGAGGGATTGAGCGCTATGAGTGTGCCAGAGATTATTCTCCCAGATGCGTGCGCTCTGATGTGCGTGAGTTCAAGATGGTTCTTTGTGACAACAATGGTTCCTCTCCCTTGAGGGCCGATGTTGGGGTACACATTATATTGGTCAAAATATGGTAGCCGCTCTAGCGCACACTCTTGTAAAAATAGTACGTCGATAGCGTGCGCACGTACAATGCTGTGTAAAGCATGAAATTTGAAAGGAGCTTCAATTGCACAAATGTTGACAGTGGCAATTGTTAAAACTCTAGTCATCCGCTACGTCTTTGCTACTAGCTACGTCATTCCCTCCCCCACTCTGTTCCGTTATGCTGATCGCGCCCCCCTTGATTTGCTCGATCGCATGCTGGGCAATGCGGAGTGAATATTCACGTTGTGAACGCGGGCTGTCCGGTAGGGCGGTGTCGCGACTTGGACTGCGACTCGCATGACGGGCCTTTTTGTCCTTGCGCCCGCTCGGGGGCCGTTCACGCCCACCGGACTTTTTGCCTGAGCGGGGGTTGGTGGAGTGAGCCTCCTGTGAGCATTCGGACATTCCGTCATCCTCCATGTCAATGGGCGTATCGAGTCGTATATCCGGGGCGGGCATGTCCTGTTGAGTCGGAGCAAGAGGTGATGCGGTAATGGTGGACAGCAGAGTTTTGAGTGGGACCGCCTCATAAGGCCTCTCCTCCCTGTCTTCTGACGTCAGAGTTTGTGCCGGCGGATGTAAGCTCGCCCCAGAGGTGGTGGGCCGGTCCCGCACTTCGTGCGGTTCTGTCGAGCGACTGCTCTGCGCGCCACTCTGCAGTGTCTGCGCCCACGTGCGCGGCGCGCCCGACCGCTCGCGCGGAAGAGTGGGGCAGGCCGCGCGGTGGTGGCCCGCCTGCGAGCAGTGACTGCAGGTCCGGAGTTGTCCGTCATACACTACGAACCCGTGATGCCCATCGACTACCAGCTGTGAGGGAATATTTTGATTGAGTTCCATTTTCACTATTCGTACCCCTGTCTTGGCTTTGAACTTGCGATACACCCCCCACATTTCGTCCACGCACGTGTGTATCTTTCCGTACGGAGTGAGCGAGTAAACAATCCGTTCATTTGGTACTTCCACGGGAATGTTTACGACCCGGACGGTTTTCAGGTTGTCTAGCGCCAGTTCTATGTCTACTTGTAGTGACTCACCGCTCGCTGCGTGTATCTGAGACGTTCCGCCGGTCTCTCGGATGATCCTCTCGCAGTGTAGTAACGATGTCAACTTCACAAAGACGCACCGTTGGCGTCCGTCGACCTGTACAGCAATCACTTCGTCATCCTGCAGCCCAAGGGTCTCGTCGAGCCATCGGAGTAAGTCCAACGCGAGCGGTTTGGTTTGACACTTCACGCGAAGGGTATTCACTCGTGGGGTCGGTTGGCAAGTCGCCATGATGGTCCTGCGAAAGTCAGTAAGAAGCCTTTAGAATACGTTACGTGTAAGCCGCACGACACTTAACTCGCTCTTGCACTAAACCAGGAGAGTAACAGCGCACGAGACACGTCGCGTCGCACACGTCCGCTCACCACGCGAGCACGGGGCGGACTGCTACTCGACCATTGTGCCTTGACAACTATAATTTACACAAATATATAAATATGTATATATATATATTTCAAGAAAGAATAAAAAACTTTATTTAATTTGAAAGTATATTCTTTCGACTCTATTGATAAAAATACGTTTAAATTAAAAAATACATTTCGTACAATACATTTGAAAATTAAATAATTCTTATCTTATAGCTTATATCTTATATATTGCTATTCTAATTTGTTATAATCACGTACGTTGTTATGATAATTGTTCGTCCAGGAAAATACACCGAGACTCCTTCAAGAACAAAATATAGTATATAATACTATCATACAAGCTGTGGCCAACCAATCCGGTGGATTGTACTTTTTGGATGCTCCAGGTGGAACTGGAAAAACATTCTTAATTTCCTTAATCCTTGCTACGATCCGTTCAAATGGCCATATTGCATTAGCTCTTGCTTCCTCGGGTATTGCTGCAACATTAATGGAAGGAGGTAGAACAGCGCATTCAGCTCTTAAACTATCACTAAACATGCAATGCACAGAAAGTCCAACATGTAACATTTCAAAAACATCAGGAATGGGAGAAGTTCTTCAGACGTGCAAAATCATTGTATGGGATGAGTGTACAATGGCTCACAAAAAGTCATTGGAAGCATTAGACCATACACTGAAATATTTGCGAAATAATCCAGATCCATTTGGGGGAGTGTTGGTGTTACTATCCGGTGATTTCAGGCAAACGCTCCCAGTGATACCTCGCTCAACACCTGCTGATGAATTGCATGCCTGCTTAAAATATTCAAATTTTTGGAGCACAGTAAAAAAAATGCATTTAACCACGAATATGCGAGTTAAACTTCAGAACGATCCAACAGCAGTCATATTTTCAAGACAATTAATTGAAGTTGGTAACGGCACTGTACCTACAAATCCAGAAACAGGAAAAATCAGCTTATCATCTGATTTATGCAACATCGTAGATTCAAAAGAGGAATTAGTAGACAAGGTATTCCAAAACATCGAAACAAAATTCAAAAATCATGCATGGTTGAGCGAAAGAGCCATTCTAGCGGCTAAAAATGTTGACGTACACGATATGAACAATAGTATTATAAACAGAATCGAAGGTGAAACAATGACATACAAATCTATTGATTCAGTAGTGCACCAAAATGAAGCAGTGAACTTTCCAACGGAATTTCTCAATTCACTCGATGTTCCAGGATTACCACCACATATTTTGAATTTGAAAATTGGTGTGCCAATTATATTGCTTCGAAATATCTGTCAGCCTAAATTATGTAATGGTACACGATTAGTAGTTAAAAAATTAATGGATAATCTTATTGAAGCAACAATTTTGATTGGACTTCATAAAGGTGAAGACGTATTACTTCCACGAATGCCACTTATTCCGACAGATATGGCGTTCGAGTTCAAACGACTTCAATTTCCAATACGCCTTGCGTTCGCTATGACCATCAATAAAGCACAAGGACAATCTTTGCAAGTGTGTGGTTTGAATTTAGAAAATGAATGCTTCTCTCATGGACAGTTATATGTCGGGTGCTCCAGAGTCGGTAAACCATCTGATCTATATGTTTATGCAAAAAATGGGAAAACAAGGAATGTAGTCCTTCCATTAGCTTTACAATAAAAATATTTAAGCTTAACACATTTTTATTTCTTCTATTACATTCCACAGCCATGCACAGTAAAATATTAAATTAAACAGTGAATTAATATTAAACTGTGCCACAGCAAAGCGTGGCCGGGTTTAGCTAGTGTTTTATATATAATATGAACGTTTGGACACCAGAATATTTTAATTTAACTATATACGAATGCTATTAAGTAATAAATATATATTTAATCTTTATAAATATTATTTTATAATCAATAATATCAGATTAAAAAAATTACAGTTTTTATGCTACAAATCTCGTACTTCCTAGTCAACTTTCTTTGATGATGATACATTTTCAGTTTTTCTTGGGAATCAAGTAGAAATCTTAGCCTGTCGACCAAACCATTTAGATTGTCTCTCGATGTGCAATATGTCTCTTTCGCTTCTTCCATCTTCTTTACAAATTTTTATTAATATTCAGATAATCTCCGAGTCCTCATCACTATGACCAGCCTCAAAGTTATCATCATGATCATCATCATCGTAGTTGACAGTATCATTATTATTAACAGTAACACTTATTTTGTCGTGTCGTTTCTATATTTCTGTTGTCAGAGATTTACCACAGTCTTGTCAGTTATACATTATTCAATAATATTTTCAAGTCCATGGCTGGCTATATTCTCTTTTTCTGTAGAAGTTAGTGTTTCCAGTGTTATTTAAATACGAAAGATTAAATCGTTGAATTATGTAGGACAAGTTCAGCTTAGGAAACCCATTACATTAATTTTCTTCCTGTAACAATGTGTCAAGTTTACTCGATGCAAGAGACCATGTAGTTATTCAAGTGAGATGATTAACTACCAGTTCCACACTCAGATCCGTTCTAACACTAACATTTTTTTCACTCCACAAAAACATATCTGTCTTTAAGTGTTCTATTAAATTATCGCTTCGACCAAACTCTCTACCAAATTTAGTATTTTCTACAAATGGCTCACTTCTAAAGATGTTTTGTATAATTATCTCCAAAAACAAGCATTAATATTATAAGGAGAAAGCATACAAACCAAGTGCTAGTTTGCTAGTCACACATGCGCTAAGGGCCATGTGATCGATACCGCAGGCATAGAAGAAAGTTTATATTTTGTCGTGCCTTGTGTAAAAAAATATCTTCTAATACATAATGAAGTTTAAAGTATCCACATGCGACTAGTCAAAGTACCTAAATTCCAGCTCATTAACACAAAGTTTTTAAAAAAATTCTCAGAGTTAGAGAGGCAGAATCTAGCCGAACGAGGCACGCCTATCGGCAAATTCAAATGAATATTGACACATCGCGCCTGGGGAGAGATATTCGCAAGTTAGCAGAATGCCGCGGCAGCCAGATGATCACACAAGAAAAGGAGCACTGCTCAAGAAGCCATCACGCCCATACGCAAAAAAAAGTGGTTTGAAATCATAATCCAGCAAGTTTAAAGTACTGGTTGGAATCACTTCAAAGTACGAAAAATCGAACCAGAGTAGAAAACCAGCCTACGAATGCATAACATGTAAGCGAAAAAAAGGAGGTACAATATATACCAGAGTCGAACCCAGTTACGATACTGTGAAAGCTGACACCATGAAAATTATAAACTGCAAAAATTTACAGCTTACCCTTCGACATAACACAAGTTTCATGTGCCCGATATTCATGCTAGTAGTCACTTACCAAGTAGTTTTGATTCCACCGATACATTTAATCAAGTGCACCAGGTTATTCACTAGGTTGATTAATTGGTTTACATTTAAATTTTTAATATCGGCACAGTAGTGCACAACGATACATGTCAGGCTATAAATTTAAGGCCATAAAATTCTTAGAAGTATATTGGTTTTATTTCTAGGATTAATAAATTATTTCACAGAAATATTAAAACAAATTATATCATATTTGCTCTAATTGTATGTTTTTACCTGTGCCAGCATTTAATCAGCATCATAGCATATCCACCATACACTTACACAAATTATAGACTTAACTCTCATACATATACCTACACTTATGGTAGCAAACTTCTTCTCAAAACCGATTCCCATTAAAAAAATTTTTAAAGCATATAAATGGCATATTTTGGGAAAATGATGTTAATTTAAAATTTTTACTTTTTTCCTAATTTTTAAAATGGCGACCATAACATAAAATGCAAATATTCTAGAATCCATTAAAGCGACCGTAACGAAAAGTGCAATGATGACGGCGGATGTAACGAGAAGTGAAATGTTAGGGAGTGGATCATTTGATTTCATGAGAAAACAAAAGGCGGAAAACAAATTGGTGACAAAACAGTATGGTGGCAATAAAAAATGTGGGTATCCAAAATATTGCATCCAAAATGGCTTCCAGGGTCAAGGTAAAAGGTCAAGATCACGGTAAAGTCAAGGTGAAGGCATCTAAGATGGCCACCGTGATGTCACAATCCAATATGGCGGACACCGGCACCAGCACCAGCACCACACTCTGGACCCTGGGCTCGGACCGGCTAAGCTATACTTCTTATAATGTTACACTTAAAAAAGCTAATACATAAAGTGGTTGGTTTAAAGTGTTTTAATTTACACACGATTCACTTACGCCAAATTGTTTTACATACAGGTATATTTTTGCCGAAGAAAATATTGTTTTAATAATAAATCCTGAAAAAATATATATATTTGGTCATTCTTATTATACAATGCGCAAACGCATAAGATAAAAAGAAATTTCCTTCTTTCAGTAAGGAGCATGATCTCTCAAGCCTAGAAATTATGGAAATGCGAGACACATTATCAGCTGAGTTCACGTGCATGGGGCGATAAAGTCCTTTTGCCACTCGCGGGTCGCGCCCGCCTTGCGCGATACATTACGACTACCGCAGGGAACGGGAATGAACTGTCTTCCAGGCATTGATTTATGTTCAATTCTGCCCGCGGAATACATTATGACCTCGCTCGCTGCCTTCGGAATAGGGAATAGGGAACTGGTAGGCTGAACTTGTGCGCTGTTTGTTTGCGAAGGGGTGGCAATTCAAACATCCGCACATGATAAATGGAACACTTCAAGACGACTTATTATGACTATTAGGATGTTTCCAATATACAGTCTTGCCTGGCGCTTAGTTACGAAACCAAATTTTTTAAAAACAGAAAATCAAATTAATAGCAATGAACGCTGCATCGCTGCTAAACCATTTAAAGGTTTTCTGTATCCATACTACAGGACGTCCCGAAATGTCTTTTAACCTCTAGATAAAATTTAATACAGTAAAATATATTTTTTTAACAGATTAGTTATAGAACATAATTATTTTTAATGATTGATAAGGGGTCCATCCCATAACTTAGAAGAATTGAAACATTAAAACGCTGGCTTAATAACGAACATTTTGTTTAACTTCTCATGCCCAGTGCGCGAATACCTATAAGGTCAAACAGTTGAAAATTAAATTTACAGAATTAAAGTACGTAGTTAATTAAACGTTTGAAAATACAAAAAAAAAATAAAAATTTTACGTGAATCTTATTTAATTGTGAATAAAAAATTGTTTTAATCTTACAGCTATCTTTAAAAATAATTATATTTGGCGGGTTTACGTGTCGTCAAATGGAGCAATCAGGCAGGCAACTTGAAACGAGTCTTACAGGATTAAAATTGGCTCCGAGCAATCAAGGTACCAACTTGGTACTCATACAAAAATATTGTTAACATTGGGGTTGAGGTAGAACCATCGGCCATCCTGTCTTCGTGTAGCTTATATACGAAACTATGAGCAGTGATTCCAAAATTAATTATATGTGCCTGCATTAAAAATAAGATAGTGTTGAAACCCAATACCCCACATAGCATACTGGCAAATGGTAGGTATGCATACATAGCGATCTTAATTAGACGTGTGCAAGCTTGCGAATGTAAGCTTGACTCAATTTTTTTTATATTAACTATGATAACCATGGATTGAATGACCTATGCATGATAGAAAAATTTACACTTTCACTGAAGATGTTATTGTTCATATAATAGTATTCTATTACATATTTTAAAGTGCAAAATTACATAGAAAGTGCATGTATATTTAATTTTTCTTGATTAATAATAAAATCACCTAATACAGCAATAAGTATATAAAATAAGTGTTTTCTTTTTCACAAGCAAATATATTATTCCTCATATGTACATAGTATCTTTACATTAATAATTAATGTGTTAATTTAAATTAAAATAAGTGACATAACTAATTCAAATTGTATCAAACTACACATACAGTATATATGTAATTATAATGCCATAAGATGTACAAAAAACCTGTAAGTTATGGGTAAATTCAGATTTATTTACTTGCTTGGTGTTATTTTAACGATAAAACTGTGTCTTTAAATATACCCGTGTGTGATAAAATACACACATAAATGTGGGTTAAAAATCTACCTGCATCCGTGGGATACAGACTATTCAGAGAAGAGTTCTGCCTAACCCATTCAGGTTATCCAAGTGTTTGACGTCTCTGGGACCCCTGATCCTACCGACATGCATCCAACCTCTACTAGCTCCCCACGCTAGAACCGGAACTGTTCGCCGCTCACTGCGTCCGCCCGTCGACCAAGAGGGGTCTCTGCAGGACGTGCTGTAAGCGACCAGAGTCTCTACTCACCAATGCCGAAATACAGCTGCCGCCTACATAAGTGTAACCTTACACTTACTTTAGCATTCACAAGCTTTCAATGAGTTTCGACGAATCTAGCCAAGTTTACTCTTCATGGTTATCTCTATTCAAGACTAGCCGAATGCCCGCGGGTTTTCTCGCGCAATTCCAGAGTATTGCTAAAATACTACTATTTAAAGAAAAGTATATAGTTATTTCCAAAGATTTTTACTAAATGAATAGACACAATATATTTGTTAGGTGCATAAATAATTATTACATAACGAATAATGATTTATTTTAAACTTGATATGGTAAGCCTTTTAAATTTTATTATAGATCAATTATATGATTTCAAAAAATATTTTTTAGAGTTTTTCAGTATATATTTTACCTTGATGCAATCACACATAGCTCCTTTTCATTTCATGAGGGTAGAGAAATTTTTAAAAGTGGTTAAACATGCACATGTTGCATTTTAACTATGTTTATGTCCGCATTTACACAAACCTTTTCATTAACTATGATTAAATTAATGCCTAGAATAGTTAAAAAAATTCACCTTATTATAATTACCTCCCATAACTTAAGGATAGGCTACTTGATACAATCGCATCTTAATTAGAAAATATAGTTCAGATATCTAAATTTTTATCCAACGTATAAGTTGATTTTTATTTTTCTTAGTATTATTAAACAATGTCCCCAAACCTTTTACCCCTCTCCTATTTCTCCACACGGATATCCATGCAATAATTCAGAACTAATTAAATATGGCAATATCCGTTAACCAAACGAAAACCAAACTCATACATTTTTTTTTCTTTTTACAGCAGATGTGAATTACAAAATTATTATATTAAACTGATATTTATATAAGGTTAAATTTATCTTGTCAATTCTGATGCAACATATTTCAAAACGTTTTTTAATTCTAAACTAATTCTAGCCCTTTTTACAATTTAAGTAGTGACATTCCGGAGAACATTGAATAAGAGCAATAGCTATAGGTAAGTTTATAATTTACAATAGTTTAAATTAATTTTTATTGATCAGATGATATAATTTTTTGATAATAAAACCATATTTACTATATTTCACCTTTTAAAAAGTAGCACAATAGAAAATTGTAAAATCGAGTTGGTGAATTTTGCATATTTATAAATCATATATATATATTTATAATATGATGTAGGCCTATGTATATTATGTATGTATGTATGGAGTCGATAAACTACAACACCGTTTGACCGATAGACATGAAAGTTGGTACATCGAATTGATTTTTCATAGAGAAGGTTTTTATGCTAAATATTTTTTGTATCTCGCAGCTATATAGCGCTGCAGCGTATCAATTTATAAACTATTTAACCGATCGGCCAGAAAATTGGTATACGTAATATTTGAACACGCAGAATATTTTCGCGATATAAATTTTGTTATAACTTGTTACTAGATGGCACTGCAGCGCATCAAATTATAAACCGTTCATCCGATTGCCTTGGGTAAATCGAAAATCATAGGTCATAGACATACAAACAGTAATTGTGTGTCATTTCTTTGGGTAATCACACTTTCATGTAGCGCTATCACCCTGTGTTCAGCTCGGTAACCGCAGGGTACTGCATTTAGTAATATATAACCTGCTTCCTGCTTGATTAGATTCAGAGATACAGCTTTTATAATAAAAAAATTGCATAGTTTTCATCAATTTTGCGGTCGAATAGAATAGAAAAATTGTAAACGTTGAAACATGATTTTAAATCTTAAATTTGTACGTTATTCTTAAGCAGTTCTCTTCCTTCATATTAATTTTCTTTAATTTTTAATTAACTACTATAAAAATGAACGTTCCCCGTTATACTGCTTTTGGGGTCGAATATCAAATTTTGTTTAAGTACTCTGCGTAATTATTTATTTACGTTATTTTTGCTAAGATTCTTACATCATGCTTTGTTTGCTATAAATATATGAATTTTCTATGATAAAACAAAACTTATTCCCTTTTCACACCCTTAGAAGACGAAACTGAGAAACTTATAAAATACATTTAACTCTTTATGTTTAATGTTCATCCTTAAACCCCTAAATCTAGCAATATTCAGCAATATGTATTATTTTCTTTCAAAAAATCGTAATTCCTTTACTGCCCTTAGAGGAGAAATCTTACAAAGAAGTTAACTAATATTTATAGTTTATTTTTTATCATTAATTTACGTCTCACTTATTAAGTTTCATAGAAACGATTTTTCTAATAAACACAGACTAACATGCTCCCCTCCCCCCCCCCCCCCCCCCGATGAAAAGACGAATTTTAATGAACAAAAAGCAACAATAGTGCAAGTATTTTTAGTTTCCAACTTCTTATTCATATTGAAATCGAAGTGTTAGTATTTTGGTTTTACATACACACCTACTCCTTTTACCAACGTAGTGTTTAAATTCCGCAAAATGGTAAATTTTTCTTGTTTCTTTCCGTATGTTTATAATTGGTAAACAAATTAATTTATTTCATTAATCTTTTTAGAGACATAAAATTAATCTTTAAAACATACATACCCGTTTTCACCTCTCAGGGATTGCATTTCGCAAAATGGTAAAATTGTGACTGGTATAAGTATGTTTATTATTGGTGCCCAAAATAATTTATTATGCTTAATATAATTCGGGAATATATAAAAATTATTCTTAATAACATACTTATACTTTTAATTTCTTGGGGGTTGCTTTCGCAAAATGTAAGAATTTGGTTGGTATTTTAGTACGTTTATTATTGGTATACTTTTTTTATAACGCTTGATTAAGTTCTAAGTTACATTTATTTATTATACAACCATATTATTCCCTTTTACACTCCATAGGTTTCAACTTTCACAAAATGGTAAAATTGTGGTTGGTATGTTTTGTGTGCTAATTATTGGTCCCTTGCCTCTTTAGGTATGCTTGGTCAACTTAGGATTTATAAAAATAATAATGAAACCTATTTATGCCTCTTTTTACCCCTTCAGAGTAAAATTCCACAAAATGGTTTATTTATGGTTGGTAGTTTTCTTATGTTTATAATTGGTACAAAATTAATTAACTATGCTAAATTTTATTCGGAGATATAATTATTAATTTTAAAACCATTCTTTTTTTCTTTTTCAACCCATAGAGATTGCATTTTCCCAAAATGTTAACAATTTGTTTGGTAATTTCCGTACAATACTCGTAACAAATATAATTGATATACTTTATTAATTTCGTAAATATAATAATTAAAATTGAAAAAAAAAATATCCTATCCCCTTTATCACCCTTTAAGTTATGAATTTCGAAATATATAAAAAATTTAATTGGTTGTTTTCGTTTATTTATCATTGGTACCCAATATAATTTATTACGCTTAATTAATATCTGAGATAATTATTAATCTTAAAAACATACTTACCTCTTTTTACCCATAAAAGGTTGAATATCAAAAAATATATAAAAATGGAGGTTGATAGTTTTCGTATGTTTATTATTGGTATACAATATTAATTCTTAAGCTTAATTAAATTCGCAGATATAAATATTATACTTTAATAGATACTTACCAATTTTTCACACCTAAGAATTAGAGTTTCGGAAAATATAAAAATTGTTATTGATAGTATTTTATGTTTATTATCGGTAACCAATATCAATTATTACACTGAATTAATTTTAGTGGTACAATTATTAATCTTAAAAGCATACTTACCTCTTTTTCAACCATTAGGGGTTTATATTGGGAAATTTAAAAATTGTTATCATCTGTTTTGTATTTTATTATTGGTACCAAGTTCATTTATTATGCTCAATTAAATTCGCAAGTGTAACTATTTTTCTTAAAAATATAATTACCCCTTTTTTACCCCTTACGTGTTTAAATTTTAAAAATATAATAAAGTGGTTGGTAGTTATCGTTTTGTTATTAATGGTACACAAAATCATTAACTACCCTTAATTAAGTTCGTAAATATAATTATTTATCTAATAAAACACACACATTTTTCACACTTTAAGATAATAATTTCGGAAATTATAAAATATTTTACTCGAATTTTTGGTATGTTTATTATTAGTACCAATATAATTTAACACTCTGGGTTAAATTCGGAGATATGAATGTAATCTTAAAACATACTTACCCCTTTTTCACACTTTAGGGTTTGAATTTCGCAAAATAAAGAAATGGTTGTTGGTATTTTTGTATTGTTATTATTGGTACACAATATAATTTATTACGTTTAATTCAATTCGGTGATATAATTATTAAACTTAAATAGTACTTTCCCCTTTTTCTCCATGGCAAAAAAAAATATTTTATGGTTGTTTTATTCGTATGTGTTTAATTGGTAACCATTATTATTTATTACCCATTATTAAATTCAGAAATATATTATTAATCATCTTTAAAATATAAATACTTCTTTTTCACCCCTTAGATTTTGATTTTCTCAAAATTTAAAAACATTTAGTTGGTTGTTTTCGTAAGTTAATTATTGGTACTGAATACACTTTCTTTAGCTTGATTAGTTTCATAGACATAATTACTCATCTTAAAACTATATTTACAATTTTTTACCACCTTAGGAGTGTAATTCTGTATTTATAAATAGTCTAGTGTTAAAATAGCCTAAGACTTTCATAGTAAAATAAGTTCATCAAAATCCCTTCAGTAGTTTTAGATTGATCCTCGAACAAACAGACAAACAGACAAACCCACAAAAATTATAAAAATTTTATTTTTTAGTTCCCAATAATGTAAAAAACCATTTTATATTTTTTTTATCATTTAACCATATGTATAGACTGTTGCCTCGAACAGTTGAATTATTTGTATAGATTTATGTTAATTGAAATAAAAGTTGCGCACACTTGATTCAACCTGGTCGTAGCATCTTGCATCAATAGGAATTAATGGAGTCCTTTAAGCTTGATTAAAACCTGATTCATGTTTGCAGGCTTGTATGAGTATGCTTGCTGCAAGCTAGACGGCTTGATGAATGCCGTCAGGGATAATAGCACAGTGATCAGATATCACTATACACATAAAACAGTTTTTGCAATAAATTTTTGACGTACACATCTTCAAACTTTTCGGTTTCTAAGAAAACAAATACCATTGTTTAAAGTCTTTTGAAGTAAAGGTTATTTAGAAATTAATACTTTTAAAATAATTTTGTAAGGAGCTATAGCGTTAGTACTTTAGACTTGAATTTAGGAGGATACAAGATAAAGTTACGATTCTCTTAGCTTCATTTTGATTCCTTCTGGTTTTCTATTACCACTCCAAGAAGATACTAGATTTTTAAGACCATCACCAATTTCTTTCTAAAGATGTCTTTTTTTAATGTTTTGTTGACGTTTCTGAACGTATCATTATCGTCAAGACCTAATGCAAAACTAAACGAAAATCATAAGAAAGAATAATGTAATCATAAGAGGTGAGAGACCTCCTCTCTCGTAGAGCCAGGCCTCGCAATCTTAGCACCCTGCTGCTTTGCAAATGACAGGAAGTTATAAGATTCCTATTATTTTAAAAATGCCCGTGAATCGACTGTAGGTACGAAGGTAAAAATCCACGTTTGCAGAAAATTTCCAACATTGCTCTTGTGGATTGCGAATTTACTCAAATGAAAAGGTCTTTTAACTACCATGATATTAAAATTTTATTTTATGGAAAATTTTCCAAACTTTATCGTAGCAAAATAATGATTTATAGTCATTGAACTAAACTGTACAATCTAAACCAAAAGTTCATTGCAATCCTCGTAGAAAACTTTCCCCAATGAATTAAAATTTAAAAAAAATGTGTGCGTAGAGTACATGCGCGACAGAAGTAAAACTTCTTGGTTATTAGGTATAGATAGATAAATTATTATTTTTTTTATTGACAAAATATAATAATTTAGAATAGTAAGGATGCGGGTAAATTGTCAAGTGATAAAATAATACAATACTGTAAAACAATACTGATTTACACAAGTGATGAAATTAAAACTACGTACATGAAGGAACAATATTTTCGTGCGAAGATGGTCCATGACACAACAATAAGCTCAAACCCCGTTATGTTGCCCTTTGCCCCAATACTCTCTAAAGTCAGGGTGGCGTTAGGCGCAGGCGGGTCCCTACCGCTGTGACCCGCCTATCCCTGCAGCACGACACGGTTTAACCTGAGCCTCACGCCACCACGTGTAGCCCGCTCAAGGCTGCTCCAGCGATCACCACCTGAGCCAAGAAACAACTTCGCATATGCAGTTGCGCAAGAGCGCGAGGGCATGAATGCTCTTATGCGAAAGTGTAGAAGTGCGCGCGTGCGCGAGAGCGCAAGATGGCCAGAACGCAAGTGTGCAAAAGTGTGTAATTGTGCAAAAGTTTACAAAAGAATGCTAGTGTGCAAAAGTGTTCAAGTGTGCAAAAGTGTTCAAGTGTGCAAAACTGCGAATGTGTTCAAGTGTGCAAAAGTGTAAAAAGTGTGCTGGTGTGAGCAAATGAGTGCAAGTTTGTACAAAAGTGTGAAAATGTGTGCAAGTTTGTGCAAAAGTGTGTGCAAGTGTGTGAAAGTGTGTGCAATAGTTTGTGCCGTTCCGTCTCCTCTGCCAGTTTCTCCACCACTTACTAGCTATTTCCCATGATGCGATTGGAATTTTCCTAACGCTCGAAAATTGTTACCCCCTCAGCAAAGAATTTTCACTTAGAATATATACTATCCAATTAAAACCAATATATTAATATTTCACACGATTATCTAAAATGCATTTTTAATAAAACCAAACTGGCGCCAATGGTAAACCAAAAAGTGAGCTCGCGAAAATGTTTAAACCTAAAATCATAATATTAACCATCGCCTGAAATTACAATAAAAATACAATATTAGAATTCAGATGAATACATGTTCTATTAAAAATCAGCTTCTTGACTGGGAGAGTCGCGCGCAGTATTACCTGTCATTACACTCAGTTGAATGCTTCGTTGCTGCAGTCCTCAACCTGACCGATTAATTAAATAGCGGCCAAAAATCTGTTTCGTCACTGAATCGAGTCCAAATCACTTTTTCAGCTTCTCATAGCAAAACTGCATAACAAATTTTCGCAAACTGTATCCTCGCAAATTAGGTGACGTTTTCTGTTACACCAGTCCGCATGCGAAGTAATTTGCATACACCAGATCCATCAAAAAGCGTCGAAGAATACAGTTTTCTCCTGTTCATCTTTAACACTTAAATTTGGCACTAAATATCCCAAAGTATAATGACGAACAAAAAAAAAAAAACCTTTTTAAACACAATTTAGCGTTAGAACCTAACTATCGCGCAGCCGAACAAACGTGCTCCAGGCTTTCGTAAAGCCTTAGCACGTAAGCCATACAGTCAATTTAGTCCGCCGCGTACAAGGTCATGCGACGGCCCCCAATCTGAAGACTCGTGACGTCGTTCTAGGCTCGCGAGCGCCACCAGACACTCCGCCCACAACCAGCACTAGATACACACAAGGTCGACGACGCTGTAGTGAACTGTGTAACGATGAGCTTACACAACACTTTCACTCCAATTGAAGGGGGTCGTTGACCGAGCAACGAGAAATGGGCGGAGCACGCTACTTCGGATCAGAATAAACTGATAGACTGTTAAACTAGTCGCCAAATTCTAGTGGTGGTTCCTCGTGTCCAATAGCATTGAAGAGTTTCTAGGTCTCTTGAACGACCAATCAAAATAAAGGGGCGTGCAGTAAGGAATTTAAAGTCGTCAGCTGTCCAAAAACATTAGTTATTGATGTTGATGACATTAATATGTTCAAATTAAGAACAACACAAGTGCATGGTTATTTAAAACCCTGGCGATCAGTTTAACAGTCTACCAGTTTATCCCCGGGGATCTGTATCAACTGATCGCCGCATCAACTGGTCGCCACAGCAGCCTGGCATTTAGTGCCTGCGTTTACCGGTAGGTCTCGCTAGCGTATAAAAGACTTGGAGCGCCACTGAATGAGAAAAACATGCGAGCAAAACTGTAGACAGATAGACCTTGAGTTTATGTTTGATAATAATATTAGTTTTGCTACTCTGAGAGAATATTATGCACAGAAATTAGGGACAAGATAAGTCACGTCACAAGATTAGTGCGGTGGCCTAGAGCCTAGAGCCTTAGAAACATAAATAAGAGCAGTCAATTAGAATTAACACAATCTTCATTCTGACAGTATGAGTAAGGATGATATTTAATGTGTTATTGGCATGCGCTAATATAGCCGTATTGAGTTCTAGTGTGAAACACTAAAGTTACGTTTATATTTTCATAATGGTTAAAATTTTAAGTTGAACTACTTTACTATATTTTTATTACACACGCATACAACAAAGTTCACAAATGCGTGGGATAAAATATTTATTTCAGGTAATGTTTCATAATTTCCTTAGTGAACACAGTATCAAATACGGTTTAAAATATTGTCGACATTAATAGCAATGTCTAAAACTTTTGTCTTACAGATTTTTTTAACGAGCAATTCTTACTGCAATGGGTGAATGAAATGAGGCAGCAGAACAATTCAAAATTCTAACCTCCTTAATTTGAGCAGTATAAAACACATTTATATGTACTGTAAACTTTCAAAAATATTCTAAAACATATTAGTAGATACTATCTAAAATTTCTGATTAACACATAGGCAATCAAAATAGGCATTGAGGAACAAAAAATGCATAACTCCCTTAGAAAGTGTTCCTGTGGTTCAACCTGGTTAAGCGGAAAAGAAAGAAAAGAGGAAGCAAACGATTCTAAAAAATGTCTATGGAACATTGTTGCCCACTCGCATATTCTTAAATACAAAATAATTAAAAAATGGCAAAGGGTCTACGGAATTCAAAAAATAAATAGTCTATAAAAGTCTACAGATGTTTCCGCGTGGAATGGTCAAAGTCCCATCTCGATATATTCAGTTATTTTAACGTAATTGGCGAACAAAGAAAAAACTTTAAGTACACACACACACATATATGTATATATGTGTGTGTGCATGTGTATATATATACGCCCGCGCGATATACTTGGCTCGTGGCATTGCACGCCGGCCAGGCCGAGTGCGGACGCGCCATCCACTGATGTCACGCATACCAAGCGGTATTAGTGGGCCCTCTTGTTCCGCTCCCCCTCACCCTCCTCTACCCGCGAATCACTCTGCTCCTGGCCATTGTTATCGGTCCCCGAGCTGCCTTGGAAATCCCTGGGCCAACACGAGGAGTCGGGCTAAAACTCCGTGCTTCTGGACGTTTCGGGTGTCGGGCCGGCCCCAAGGTGACGCGTCCCGTGACCACGGCTCCCGTGACTTCTCGAAGGGTGGCCCGGGACTATTTAAGGATGCCTCGGCGAGAGTGCGACGAGTCTTTTGAGTTGTAGTTCTGAGTGCGATGAGAAGGCGATACCAGCGAACAGGGTCAGGGACCCTCCTGGTGAGCTGCGCGACGCGACGGGACGGTGCGAACGATCCATCTTGGCGAAGACTTTGTGAGTGTGAGTGAGTACAGCGAACTGGGACTGGAGAAACTTTAATTCGAGAATAGTGGACAGACAGAAACTCTTAATAGAGAATATAGAGTAGTTGTGTGATAAGTGATTATGTAAATAATATTAGTGAAAATAAAACTGTATAAAATCTTAATTGTTGGGCTATCCTTCACGAACCCGTTACTCCCACTCGTAACTATATATATATATTGTTACGAGTGGGAGTAACAGGTTTATATATATATGGTAAAAAAAGCGGGTAAGAAATCTTTGTGTGCCTAATATTCTTAAAATTTCTTATCAAACCCTTTATCTCTACATTAACAAGTATTTTTTTCCAAATGAGTGTTTTGGCCATACTTTTTACCAGTTTTCCTAGACAGCTTATGTTGCTTCAAAAGTAAAATAATAGTAATTTGACATAACCCAAATCAACTCATACCTTGACGAGTGATTATCATTTCCGCATTTAATGTAATTCTTTACAATCCATGTTATATTAATCTTACATAATTAGTAGTAACACAGTAAAAGAATATTATTTAGTTTTCGTTTTCAGACATTTACAATTTATTTTGAAACAAAGTATGTGACTATATCATTCCTTTCGCCTTCTTATATTTGCTTTTTCATGTTGATAAATACGAAACTAAGGACTGGCAAAACGTAAATTTGTAAGCCAAATTCAAAAGATTAGTCACTTTAATCAGATTTTGATATTATGAATTCAACTCGTTCATGGGTTATCTGCTCTACCAACAAAACAACTTTTATTTATTGTGATAGGCGTGTGTATTTACCATACACCAACTTAAACTGAATGTTAACAGTTACCCACGTGTATTGCTTCCTTGGCAGCATTCTTCACTGCCTCCAATATTATTGAAAACTATTTTTACCGACTCAGTTATCAAACTAAGCGCTTATGACTTATTTCATACAAAGGCTGGTCCAAAATGGCGGAAGGGACCCACATCTCTTTTTCTAATAGCAAATTACACTGTATATAAAAACGTTTTTGGGCGGTGAGGGAAAATATTTTTCGCACTTATTTTCTGGTATAAAGCATAAGTCCCATTCTTCAGTGGCTTCTAGATCCACCACATTTAATGCATCCGAAGTTAACCCTATGATTAGTAGTTACAATTAATGGGTTATAGATTTAATGCAGTGGATAAAATGCGTGTTGGAATGCAGAACGGCGTCAGTTGCTTCAGCCACTTCGACTTGATTCCAACCTGAAAGCTGAGTAGCTTTATAATTCCTTATCTTGAATTGTTTCACTAGCCACTGACACATCGATTGTAATCAAGCAAGTATGCCACTATACGCCTGCTGCTGAAGATTTATGATGTGTCTACAAATTATTCTAACACGTGGATATAACATTCTATTAAAGAAATACTAGCTTATTCATATTCTTTAGATTTTTTGTTCAGTTAAACATGATTTTATATAAGCTTATATTAAGATAATATTAAGATTATTATTACACCATACTGGTTTTAAAATTTGTTTATGTGACGTATACAAATTTGCACCTTTTTTATAGTCTATATTAAATTTATACGTAGAATTCTGTATTTGAAAAGGTTTTTTTTCTTTAATTTGTTGGTATGTGTTAACGATCAAAAGCGGATGCGTTCTGGAGTATTTTCCTATTATTGTCATTAGTAATTTTTTTTTTGTTTATTCTTCAAATATTTACTCAACCATCATCTGAATTTTTTTTTGCAACAACTTTGAATAAACCACCTTTTCCTCAATACAATTAATGTTTCTGTTAGCTGGCTGCCTCACCGTTCGAAAGATTTTATATACACCATAAAAGTAACGACGATGCCTGGACACAAACTGCTGCTATCTAGCGGGTATACCAGAATGTCAGGTGTACTAGAGTACGTGTCCGATTTCAAGTGTTAAGTTGATGTTCTCGCTCATAGATGGTGCGCTGGTCCAACACTAAAACCTGGCTATCAGTTCAACAGTCTATCAGTTTAACATTGGTATAAACGGATAACGGATGGACAGTTGAACTGATCGCCGAAGTTTCCGGGTTGTTTTTTGCCCTTGCCTTAGGCACTTCTTCCCCGGACTACTTGAGGGCATGCATCCTTGATGAAGTCATTTTCATTGGCTGAAAATCTGAATTCCCGCCTCATAATATATATCCCCCCAAAACTAGTTGAAGTAGGGGGTGAGAGTGTCTCTATTGGCTTACCAGAAAAGTACCGTATTGAAGGGGAAGGGCGGTCTCTGTCTCTATTGGCTCGGTAGAAAAGTAGGAGTGTCTTCGACTCACTGGCGATCACTTGAACAGTCTACCAGTTGATACCGGCCCCGCTACTTCACAGGGAGAATGTAAGGACACCGGACAGGAACTAATGACTACCTATCTTGGTCTTCGAAGCCCGTCGACCAAATGTAGAATAGGCCAAGGACTGCTCGCACACAGGTCCGCCATACCACAGCGCCGTCACAAACACGTTTCTTCCTTGAGCTCAACAGACCAGTGTTGCCAACTCTCATCTTTGATCACTAAACGAAGATTTCCGCGACACCCCTGGCACTCTCCCCATCATTCGTATTTATTTTTAATTTTTTTTACTTTACACAAGATCTGAAATTGATGTAAACGAATAAAATATATATTAACAGAAATAAAAATTACACAAGTTCATTTAAGTAAAAAATGTAGTAAGCAAAAAAATAATAATTAACTACCCAATCTAAAGCTGACAAAATACAGTACTTAAAATATTATGTCAATAATAACACATGAATTAAAATTAATGAGAAAATTATTAAATAAATACTGTGATAATAAAATCCTTGACAGGAGAAAATCACTTCTAATTAGTCCAGAGGCTTAGCCATAGGTGTAGGAAAAAGTATATAAACCAATATTTTATATTGAAGAAGGTACAAATATGGAAATATTTGTTGAAAACAGGTATGTTGAGGGGGGGGGGGGGGATGTGAGGTAGAGAGAGAGAAAGAGAACAGTGAAAACATGGAGCGGCACATCCGAACCCTCGCTTGTTTTCGTCTGCGGCTCACGTAGAGTTGGCCGGCTACGCAGTATTAGACCATAGTGACGTGTTTTTTGTTTAGAGAAGGGAAGGGGGTAGGAGACGGACATTTTGTACGGCAGCCTCTACAAGGGGGGTCCTGTCTCGTCAATCCACTGTGGGGTACCCTACCATCGTGACATACACCGTTAGAAATGGTCCATTAGTTACTGTTTTATGTTAAGGACGTAACATTAATTATAATGATAAAGATAGTGAATTTATTTTATTTTTAATTTTATTTTTCAAAAACTGTAATTCGAAAAAAAAAAAAAAACTAACATTTAAATGGTACGTATGTATTGAAAAATATATCGTACTGGCCGCTAACTTTTTTTTTCTTCCAACGTAGACCCTACCCTTTATTAAGTGTAGTAAACAGATACATTTTGCACAGTGGATGCATTGTGTTGTCAATAATATGTTGTGTTGTTTAAAGAACTATGTTGTAGGTTATATAATAAGAAAAATTGTTTGAATGGCGAAATTTTTTCTTCTTCTAAATATGTTTAAATAATTTCAATAGGAACTTAATAAAACATAACCATAAATTTTAAGAATTCACGGGAATTGATTTAAAATGACTTGACAATGTATAGACTATAAATCTATAAATAGTGTCGAGTTCTTAAATTATAAACATTATTTTATGAAGTCATACTATTGTAGATCAATTTAAAACACACACATTATAATTGTTTTTAATACATTGAGTTTTTAAAGAAAATTTTTTATTGTATTCTTAAAAACAAATTCACGGATTTCAGTATTTTTATTTTTTTTTAGATGTTTTCTTAAACCAAAATATTGGAAAAAATGTTTTTATAACAAACACATTTCATTTATATTCTGCGGGGTGCAAGTCGTTATTAACGGGGATTAGCATTCGACAAATAGACACTGAGGTTGTTTGAAAACTCACAGTCCGAGCACTGTTAAATAAGTCCACGGTTGTTGCGTGGAAATATTACTCACCTACCTTCAAAGGTATTTCCCGGCAGGGTCACAGCTGATGATTTCGGCAAGTTGTAATCGTAGCTGAAAGTCAGGTGGTTTGTTAACTCGCACATTCATTGTGCCAGAGCTCCGTAAGCATCTCAACACCTTCCTTCGTCTCCGGTTTTACCTAGATGTCAACGAGGTGTTGGAAACAATCAATCAATCCAATGTGCTGAGATCGGGCAGGTTTTTATTCACTGGCATGCGAGTTACAGTCACCGGGCGTTAGTCGCGCTCTGTGGTCCCCCGTCATGTACAGCTGAGATACAATGCCACGATGTAAATGCGTAATACTTCGTTCCAGCACGATAGAGTTCATATCATTGGGTCACAATACCGTGACAATTTTAACAAGATTAATTCTAACATAGCCGTCGGCAAACATTCCAATGCCAAATGCGCCCATAAATGCTGTATAGAATGCACTAAATACAGAGTAGGCCCTATATATATAACTTTTAATTCATGATTTTAGTTGAAGTGATTAACAATATAACATTTATTCGTCTCTGGGAATAAATTAAATTAGTTTATTTTTTATTCAATAAAGCACTATGCAGATAGGTTAATAATGGATAGGAATATAGCTCCGCTGTTGGCAATCCCAATAATTAAAAATAAATGTGATAAACAGTTAAAGACACCCTACAAATATGAAAGTGAACCCGAACGTAAAACAAAAATATCGTTTTCAAAAGCATAAAGATTTACGAAGTAAATATTTTTGGTAAATGTTTTTTAAAGTTTAGATTTGTAAGGTTTTCATTTTGCTCCCGTCGTGCGGCACGACAACAGTAATTAGAAATAGAATCTTATTTTTGTGCGGCATCGAGGCGCGTATTTTGTCATGTTAAAGACCTTGTATTTAATTGGCTACTAAGCGCGTCGTGTCGTATCCATCGTGGCATTGTGACTCCAGATTAACGCGACAACGGGTTCGTAAAGGTCTCTGCATTCAAACCCCAACATGCTGTCGTCCAATAAATGATTTATTTAAAAAATAAAATTCACCTGCGACACTGGCGACCCCTTAATCAAGGCTTATTAACTGATATGGCCGTCACAAGTGTACCAGGACAAGATGGTGCCCCACTGGTTCACTAAAGACGACACCTGAAGAGAATGGAGAGGCGCTCTGACCAGATCTATTTGTGTGGGATGCCTAGGGGCAGTGCAGAAGGTGACTGGGCTGATTGGATACATTTGTGTCAATTCTAAAATGGGCCGGAATGCCTAAGCTACCGGTAACGGAAGAGCCAGACACCCAGACTCAGGGCTTTGCGAGGAGAACATCCTCCGCACTCGACAGACTTGGATTTCCTCGGGCGACTAGCTGAAAGGGCGGTTCGGGGTTGTCGAGATGTTGAGAGGCACGTTGAGGGTTGGTCGAAGAAAGGGGAGGGTAAGGTGGGTGGCCGCTGCGTCAGCGAGCAAAACAAGAAGGTGAGGCGGCTGCTTCTCCTCTGGAACGTCAACCCCTCCATTTCCTCCCCCCGGTAGGACGAAGAAGAGTTGTTGTTTTGGCGGGTTGGCAAGGCGTGCATGTGTGTGCCGCGCCACGCAAACCTCCCTCCCCTTCCTTCTCACTCCCCTGCCCCGGCTGCCACGGATGCAAGTTTACCGTCGTCGCCCGAGAAGGGAACTTCCCGCCCGCAATGTTTGCCAGTACTTCTTGCCCGACGAGACGTCGTCCCGGCCCCTCCTCCATACCGAGGCTGGCGGGCTGTCGTCTCGCCCGCGAGACAACTACTCAGTCGTGGAAGTACTGGCCCTACCCGATGCCTCATGTGTGGGGACCTGCGGAGTTCACGCTGAGTGCTGCTTTCAGGATCAGTTACACGCACGTGCTCTCGAAACAGTCGGTGTTGACTGTCCATTGTCTGCAGCTGGATTGCGCGTGATTGGATCATTTGAATATTGTAGTCTTTCAGGGCTTATCAAAACTACCTGTTGTCCAATGAGAAAGCAGTTCAGGTGTAAAATGGAATCTTCTTTGAATGATTTTTTTTAATTGATTGGTTTAAGTCGTAATATTGGAAATACTTAATGTTAGTTATTAACTATTATCTAATTTATATGATTTTATAATAATAAACTAGCAATGGCGTAAGTTAGAAATAATTATTTAAATTAAATATATAATATTATTTATTCCAACATTTCTTCAGTTTTCTACTAATGGAACAAAGCGTTCAGTCTCTACACGTAGACTATTGAAAAGACCTGTCGGTATAACATACTGTACATATATTTATATTTTTTTATTTGTCAAAGAAATTGGAACGCAAAAGGTGATATCGGCGCGTGCAATTGACTCATAGTCAACTTTAGGCCCCTTTTAGACGAGGCGGTTTGGTTTTTTCAACTAATTTGCCTGGTTAACTCACTAGTAATTGAATGCCGTGTAAAGACACTTTTTATACTGGTTTTAGAGCAGGCAACTTGTGGAATCAACTTCTCTTCCAGACGGGAGGTCAATACGATGTTAGAAGCCGAGGAAGCAGGATTTGACTCTACTGGTGGGTATGGGAACGTGAGCTTTAAATGTGAATATTGGCCGCCAGCCAGAGAGGTTTGACTGCGTGCGAAGTTTTTCAGGTGGTTCCCAATCACATGCTGCATCACTGCACACCTCAACACCCGTCCGTTAAACTGGTGGAGTCAAAGATGTTTCGTACGAAAGGGGCCTTACGCGCGAGGCAGCAAGTGCCTTGTGTCTCGTCACAGAATAAATAAGGGATATCAGAAGCGAACTCCACTGGCCAATCACGAACTCGACCGCGTGGACGGCCGCCATGTTCTAACTGCGTTTCCAACGTATTCGTGTGCTTAGTGTATAAGAGCGACAGATTGTTTTGGAATAATATTGTGGTGATTTTGTGCAATCGGATTTACTACTAAGATTCGTAGGAAAGTAAATATGTCTGCAAGAATTTCCATTCAAATTTTTTTAATGACTTGATTCTTGGAAGAATGTAAAAACGTAAATAGCCTCGCGGGACAACGTACTGTTAAGCATTTAATTGTTCGAACAACCGGAGGCAAGCTAAGAAAAGAAGTGTCACCAAGTGTTTGTTGTGTTAATGCTCAAGATTACCGCCATCTGAATGTTCCAGAGCAGAATGCGTTAGTTTACATTAGTGGCTATCTTATGTCTAAAGCTCTCATTCGACATTTTTGTGGAGTACCTATGTGAAAACTATGCACGTGCTAATGCCATTCTCACTGACAGTTCACAGTTGTTAGGTTACTTCAGAGAATATTAAAGTAATCGTGGAGATTTTGGAGCTTTCATGATGCCTTGTGAAGATTTTGTTAGTTTCATTGTTAAACTTGATGAATTGTTCCAGCTGTTGTTTGAGAAACATAAGACACATGTAATTGCACACAACAATTTTACAAGCATTTGAGCTTGTTGACTTCTGCCATCCTTTCCCCAGTTTTCCATAATTATTTACATGAAGCTATTTTTAAGAATGAAGATATACCATTCTGTGAAACTGTACAACAGAGAAATATATTTCGAACGACTTCAGAAGAGAAGAAACAGGAAAGCCAATAAAGTTTTACACAGGTAATTGTGCTTCAACAAGTGTGTGTGTGTGTGTGTACTCTTGGATTACAGGTATATGGCAAACAGTGAAAATTACAGTACAGTTAATTTTTCTCTGGTTAATCCAATTTCTGTTACTCTACTGTATTCTATTGTATTGCATCATTGTTAGATTCTCATGAGATACGTTTTGTCTTTAAAATTTTGAACACTAGTAGCAAAGCACAGTTAGTTGAGCATCTTCTTAGTATATAAATATGTAAACATGGTACCCTATATTTATGTAGTTTCTGCATTTATGCCAAGTGATTGTTGCACTTTATTTGTTACTGCATCAGCAGTGGTAATTCAGTTTGTGTTGGTATTTTTGTTTACAGTGATTTTCTTAGCAGTAATTTTGACTTAATTTTTTTTATGGAAAAGTCCTTGTGCAAGATTTTTACAAATGTCCATTTTATTTGCTACGTATTTATTATTATACAGATGGCAGTGAAAGGTATGTCTCTTATTCCCTCTCATATGGTTTTAGGATACATAAGATATAAAATTTAAAAAAAAATTATTTCAATTTAAATTGTGAATGTAAAATTATTACCACGTATCTTGTATTTATAACATGTACCAAATGTAAAACAGCCCAGAGATGAATTTAGGATTAATAAATAAATAAAAATTAATCAGTAAATTATTTGTGTAACTATCTGAACTAAAAAAAAACTCCCTATCCTCCCCACATCCACCCTAAGAATCTTACCTGTACAGTTCCTGTAAGCATGTAATTATATTCAAGACATTCTATGAAAATAAATAAGGTAGGTATTGGAAAGAATTCTGCTGTTGGAAGCTTTTTTAATTGCCAAAATGTGAGGACTTTTCTTTAGTTTTAAGTCTTTCGTGAGACTTTTGTAACAGAGGCCTACACTTGGTACACAAATTGGTTACCTATATCAAACTGATGTGATTGGATCACGAAGAAATGGACAAATACATTTTTATTAATTTGCAATGTAAGTAGGCCTACTTATGTTTATCTCATTTTTATGTTGTGAAAACAGCAGATGCCAGTTTTCCTATAGTAGGGTTTCATCAAGCCAATCATTTATTATAACTTACACTTTCAATACGAAGCTGCGTGATATCTACTATATAAATACCACTAAACTAATTAGTAGGCCTACATTTACTATAAACAAACGACTAAATGCATAACTCATTTATAGCAGTGCTAACCTTGAATCACGAACATGTGTTCTGTTGCCAAACTAAAACATGCATTTCTATATATATGCGTTTACCATTAAAATTTCCGATGAATTTTGAATACGTATTAATAAATTAGTAGCATTTTATGTCTTATTTTCTCGAAATCCTACACTTCGTAAATTGACATAACAATAAAATACCTGTCGCGCACTGCACAACTATTGCAACCACCCAAAAAAACAAACACTATTACTCGTGCAAAACCACATTTAATAGATAAAAATGACTTGTCTTCCATCAGAACAGGTGATTATTCGGGTAAAATAACCAGTCAGCATCAGCTACGCAGGTTAATAAAATAACAAGTTTAAGATCAAAATTTTATCATTTCCTTAAAAAACGTTTTTCTATTACGAACCGTAAGCTTCGGCGTGTTTATGAAATTGTTTTTAATTATCTCAATCGCAAAGAAAAAACATATTTGACGATAAACATTTCACACGAAAGTACATTGTCGTATATGGGTTGTTTACCTGGGGAACGCAGTTACAATATGGCGGACATAACTAGCCAATCAGCGCCCGAGTTCGCTGACATCAAAGGCGCCGACTCGCTAGTTCGCTTCTGATGTCCTTATTTATTCTGTGGTCTCGTCGTGCCAAACTGTTACACACGACCCAAACAAAAGATTTTGGAAAATGCACCGGCCACGACGTGTGGTGAGTTTGTAACTGTCCTAGAATTCACCTGCAGTGTTTTCTTGAAAAACTTGCTGATCTGAAATTGTGGCGGTTAGACCGGGTCTCTAACCCTACTTGTAGACCATACGTCAGTGATGCACGCACATTTGAGTCAAAAAGTGGCCCCCTTGCGAAGGTTGTATTTGTGATAGTGAGTCATGGAAGATAAGTGCGACTCACGGTGGTGATTCTAACTGTATCGTCTCTTCTCGTTGTGCATAGGACAACTATTATGACGGAGCGGCAACCATAATATTGTTTGGTGGAGAAATAAAGACTAAGTTGTAATGCAAGTTCCATGAATGCTTTCAAGAATCTCAATCGTGTGTTAATTGGCTATCAATTATTCTGAAAACACGTGTTTCAACTATTATTTTCTTTACAAAAATACTGTTTACAAACGAAATACCGAAACAGAACTGCTCATTAGCCATCATCAGCGTATTATTAAATATTTTCCCACACTGACCCCACTTGGATATTATACAGCGATTTTCATATCGCGTGTTTTCTTCTGAAGCTCTGCACATCGTGTGTGTGCCCCGGTAGGCGAGGGTGTGTGAGTCCTGATCAATAGCGGCTAGACCAGGGCACATTGATGCTGGGACAGTGGGCCTTCATAGCACACTACATTTTTGAAGTGAAACTCCTTTGGGAGCGTTGTGAGTAAAATTTCAAGGCCAAATTTTAATGAAACGTTTACGTGAAACATTTTGTGAAACTATTTCTGACGCGAAAAGGACTAAGTATGTGGACCGTGCAGAAAAATTGTTGGGCCCCGATGCCTTGAGCGGTCCTGTATTAAACCTGCCTGCTTAATGCTCGCACTATTTCACCCGCATGAATAAACACGTGGTTTTCCCTGTGTCTATGCAGGTTTTAACTGGGCCCAAATTAACTAGTTATATTCTAGAGATTAAGATAAGGAAAATGTCATGACATGAATTACGGTCATGGCTGGCCAATCCTCAAACAAAGCACATTATGCATGATACTCTTTCTGAATGGCTGAAACCCAGCATGATTAGGCGAAAATGCTTCGGCCTGGGAGTCTTCCCTAACCCAGACCCCTCCCAAAAAATACAGTTATTTTAAGTTAGGTTAGGAAATAACTGGGCTCCATGTGGTGGTGTGTGGCTCAGGTTGAACCCCGCCATGCTGCAGGGTTAGGCGGGTTGCGGCGGTACAGACCCGCCTGCGCCTGACGCTACCCCTACTAGGGCAGAGGCCAATAATTGTTGTGCACAGTGCTGCAGGCCATATTCACATCAAATTTGTGTTATTTCAAGTACTTATTTTAATTACTTGGGTAAATCAGTATTGTTATACGAATATTGTTTTAGCTGTGAAACTAAATATTTTTCGATATCCTGAGAAAATATATTGAATAATAATTTGGTTTATTAATATTTATTTATAAAATTGGAGCCAAGGTTTGAATTGCCTAATCTGTTTTACTTCGGCCAGGTTTACAGAGTTACATGCGCTCTTTTTTTTTTTTTTTTACTAGAATAGTTATTTGAAACTCAGTTGATAACGATATCACTTGTAAAATGGCAAGACAGAGTTTTGTGAAGAAAAAAAAATTGTTTAGTAAATAATTTATCCGACTAAAGCCATAAATATCTTTGAATAGTCTCCAACAATACACAGGTAAAAAAAATAATAAATTCTGCTGTTTACAACAATGGGTGAACCTTTTCAAATTGTAAGAAGTAAATAATGTGGGAGTCTGGCACAGGGTACTAGGATGTGTATTGTGGATAGGGTCAATGATCGGCCACCATCTTAGATTCTGACGTCATAGTGGTTAAACATTCTACAAAATTCCCAAAAAAGACAAAAATACTCAAAATTATTCAATTTCCATATTTCGGAAGAAAGAATCCACATTCGAGGGAAAAATCCGCGTTTTAGCCGCAATAAATATCGGTGGCCTGAAATGTCTTAAAAGCAGCTTAGCCGTTGATATATGATATATCGAGTGAAACTCGACAACTATATTTCATTTTTACTTAAAAACCCAAATAAGTATTTATTAAAAGTTACAATTACTAATAAAAATTTCAATTTAAAAAGGGACTTGTATAATTGAATTCGGAGTACTCGGTTGGAAACCTACGAGGGAAATTTAATGAAATATAATATTAAAAATTATTATAGAAAAAAAATATTACGAAAGTACGAAAACTAAAAAAGTACTCATGCCATAGACCTTAAAGTACTGGGTTCGATTATCAGTGAATGTACTTATAATAATAAACAGAAACTTTTCAAACAGTATTCATTAAGAAGTCTGACTACTACCTAAAAATATTACGTCAGCCAGTATGACGTCAAGGCAGTAATCTTGGATTTCGCTGTATTGAATCTTCCATCTTGGTTACGTCTGCTATAGTATGCCTCCGCCATATTGGTTTATTTTTTACTCGCTAGAGCACACTTACATCAATCACCAGACAATCAAACATCGTGGCTTCTACCATATTGACCGCCATCTTAAAATTGTGTAGTTATCTTTTAATAATTTGGAAAAAATATTAAAATTAAAAAAATTACCCACTTACATTACATGGATTAAATTTATCAATTAACATACTTAGTTAAAGTCTATCACTTGTCCACGTATAAAATACCTAAAACTTTTTGGCCTGAATAATTAACGGCCTAGGATATATTCATCAAATTATTTATAAAAAAATTTAGAAGTAAATATTATAAGACTGTAACTAACACTATGGTAAATTATTATCTAGAAAATTCTTGCATTTGCATAACTTGTCTAGATCTAAACGTTTCTTAGGAGACTATCAATTCTTCCTTGGTACCCGCGTTCCCATTGGCAATACACAGAATATCATGCTGTAATCCTTAAAGCGTTTGCAAAGATGATGGCAAAAATAGTATTAAAAAATTATTAAAACCCTATTATATCAGTTATTAAAATGGAATCTCAGTGTTCTGTGCAATAAAGTATAATTTTAAAACCAACATCTTGTAATTTATAATTCACACAAAACTTAGTAAATTAAAAAAAAAAAAGATACTTTGGATTTCTTAAGTAAAATTTTAAGTTTTTTACTGTTAAGAAACATATTTAACTTCAAACTAATGATAGCTTAAAATTAAAAAGTATATTTGATACATAGTATATATTTGTAGAGTTTTCATTTCAGCAAAACACTAGGTACACAGTAATAAAATGGTTTTACAAGTCATAATTTAAATAATATATTTACGAACGTAATAAAACTTACTTTAATAGCGTTGCCATACTGCAAAACCTTATGCAATATTGTAACGAAATTTAATTATATTTAATTTAAAGTCAATTTAAGTACAGGACTAAATCAAAGAACAATATATACAATGATAATTTTGCAATATTAGAATACTTGAACTGGTTAGACAAGACAACAATGTTCTTTGCATGCAAAAATAAATTTGATAGTAACATCTTTTGCAATGTATTTGTTTTGCTTTGATATTCAAAAAGATTGACATTATGTATTAAAAAAAAAGCGCAGTGAATAGACACCAGAAGACTGCTCTGAAGAAATTTTTAAAAAAGAACGTTTTTTATAGATAGACTTAGAAGTATGTTTATGTAACTGCTCGTCGTTTTATATATATTTGAGCCTATTGCAAAAGTTAAAATCAAGCTTTGTAGAAGCTGCAGTTTTATTGACATTTAAATATTTCAAGCATTTGATAGCTTCGAAACTCAATACTTATGTTAGCTTCGTTTGCAATATTTATATATTTACCTTTGGATCTAGGAATTATTTATACACACCGTAAAACAACGTTATTAAGAAATTTGATTGTCAGACGTAGATTCTAAGAAATTTAAATCACTTAATCGACTTCAAATATTTACTACTTTATTTTCTTCGAGTGGTAACGGACGTGTGATGCAGCAATACTTGGTATACCTACATATCGTGTGTTATTAGCAGAGACTCTTGTGAGGCGATCAGTCATATGAAGAGTCGCCGAGGGCTCCAACTCCACTACATGCACTTCTCCCCGACTACCGACAAGATTTTGCGGCGCTTCAAGTCGACTGGGAGAAATGACTACACTTGCAGCTGCAGTACCGTCGTGGATACCAGCTGCACTAGTTCCCGAAACTGACGATTTAATCTACTAGTTTACAGCAAAGTTCCCGTAGATCGTTAATATAACGAGAAAAAACACTAACAAAAGTATGTATGAAGAGTTCGGATGAGTGTGTAACCAGGTATATGTATAAGATAAAATAGTGTATTTATGTAGAGTAGTTGATGGTATCAAAAAATTATATATAATTTTACACCTAGCTATACATTTGTGGAATGTGAAGTTCAATTGAAATGATAACTTTTGCTTTATTTATTGATTGTTGCTGCTCCTTACTCTTAACGTTAACTTCACCCAGTAGTCCTGTTTTAAAGTTGAGTCTCTTAGTTATTTTGCTCTTGGACTGAACTAGCTGTGTTACATGTAATAATATTTCTGCTGTTACACAATACCTATTTAGACATTTAATTGCTTGAGTGAATTTTAAGATTTAACTTACTAATCCCAGGCAAGTCTGTTTTAGATACAATTAACAAGCTGCGGGTTACTTTGTGATTATCAGTATATATTGATTGTGAAATTTAGGTAACGCGATACGTCATATATTGTCTGACGCTGTTTGTTCACGATGACGTTGTAACTATGTGGCTTTCTTTAATTACAAAGACCAATTTTCTCAAACGTTTTGGTAATTTTAAAAATTAAAGTAACTGAACTCAGTTTATGAACGCCGAGGTAAAGGTCTGGGAATAGGTGGCACCCTGATAAAAATAACCAAGTCATTGCCTGATTGTCAAAACTTGATTTTTTTTTTGCAAAGAATGATTAAGACTCGCTGGATATTCACAACAGACTGCTTTATTGAAAAGAACGATTGTCATACAAAGTTACAAATTTACTCCTTAGATGACCTAAACACGATACTATTATTTCATTTTGATATAATTACTAACACCCCCACTTATCAAAATAAGCAAATCATTATTCACTTACAATGCCTAATATGTGCATGAAATTATAATGCTTTTTATGATACAAACCCTTAGTCAGAATCCCAGCAGGCATTTATCCAGTAGGAACATATTTAAATTTAATTATGTTATCATTAATGACATTTCTAATATAATGATAACGCACAACTTTGTGTGTTGACCTGTTATGACACTGCTGACTAGAGGCAAATTTCATGTCAATTTTGACTATCACAATGCAAATGAATTACATATAAATTCCCAGTAATCTCATGAATAAAATCCTTAAATAAACAGCTTCTCTGGAAGCTTCTGACATAGCAACATACTCAGATTCAGTACTAGACAGACTGACTTCTGTTTACGGCATTGCCAGGAAACTACTGAACCGGACATCATAAAACAGAATCCTGTATATTGTTTGAAAAAATCTAGAAATCATCTACATGCAACCCACATACATCACCCTTAGTTTTTGTAAACAAACATGATTCATATTGACTGTTATTAAAACCTAATTTACAAAGACAATCTTTTACTTTCTCATACCATGCTAGAGATGACTGCTTTAAACCGTATATCGCCCGTTTTAATCTTAACACATTTCCCCCACTTTTGTTTGCAAACCCTTCAGGTATTGACATGATATATATATTTTTAAAACACCATTTAGAAAAGCAGTAGTTACATCTAAATGTGTAATGCTCATTCCCATTTTAATACTAACAGCAAACAATAATCGAAGAGTGGAATGACGAATTGCAGGCGCAAAGTATGACTATAATCTACACCTGGCTTCTGCGCAAAGCCTTTGGCCACAAGCCTAGCCCGGTACCGCACATTATTGTCCACATGAAACTTTTGACGTGACAACGTCTAATAAATCGATGAACGCCGGCTGCACGTACGAAAAAGTGTCCCGTTACGCATATTGTCCGGTTTCGCTGTGTCCCGTCACGCTAATTTTATATTTCTCTTTGCTAACCTGAACCTTCTAGCATTGCGACCGAGTCCGTGGCGTAATTCTGTTTTCATTCATTTCAATGTAACATTTTCATTGCTCTTTGCTAACTCGTTCTTCCTAGCATTGCTGCAGAGTCCGTGGCGCAAATATATTACACGCTTTTGTTAGCTTCACCTGTATGTTTGTTTTTTTGTATGTTTGTAACCGACTTTTTTAGGTGCGATTTTGAACCACTTTAAAAGGCCAGATTTCATTCAAACTTTGTAGATTTATCGAGGACCGATCAAAATACACTAATTTGATAAGATTATACCATTATTCAATTTTCAAAATGAAATTTTTGTCAATTTATATAATTTCACAATATTTAGTAGGCTTTGTTTATATGGCGACAAAGACAAACTGAAAGAAAAGAGCTCCCACATTGTAAAGAAAACTATTTCGCTTATGTGCGCACTCTTTTCTTTCAGTTTGTCTTTAGCGCGATATAAACAAAGCCTACTAAATATTGTGACAATTAATTAAATGAAAAATGAGAGTGGGTTATGATTATTGTAAACAATCTACTTTCTTGAAGATAATATTATCTATATTTCTAAAAATATGAAAACAAAAACCTGAAAAAAGGGCTTTAAATGATGTTTCTTTCGTTAAATAGAGAAAAAATATTACGAATTTGTTTCATTTTACCAATTAACCAAGAGAGAACCATTGTTATAAAACATTTTCTGCAAATATTTCACGAAACATGGAAAAATTGAGGTTTGATTTTGCTGTGAAACCAACAGAAGATGGGAAATCAAACACCATATGCATAACCTCATTAGATACACCTGATAGGCAGATTTTTGAAATTCCACTCGAACACCAACTTAAAAATCTACACCAAGCAGTTACAAATACTTCAAACTATGCCAATGTCAGTAAATCATTAAATAAAAGACATAAAACACGGAAAATATGGATAAGATTGACATATGATATATAAAAAACATATTTGTATAGAGAGGAAATATTACAGTTTAAGGATTTTTACCTGGAAGAAATTGAGGAAAAAACCAAAAGTGCTGAATCTATACCTATTTGATCAAATAAAAAATTGGAAAAACTGTTGGAAAAATTTCTTGAAGAAAAAAAAATATATGAAACTCAAGATTTAGGGAAAATTGCAAAAGATTTCATGATTGAGAAATTCACGGGCAGAAACTCAAATGCTTACCAGTGGATTAAAGATTTCAACAAAGAATGTGAACGTTTCCTAATCAAAGAAGACAAAAAGAAAATTGAAATTTTAAAACACTTCATAGAATACTCCAGTGTATTTTGGTACAACTGCATGCAAATGAAACTTACAGTGGAATCGGACTGGAACAAACGGGAAAAAAATTTTTGTGAGACATTTGCAAACAAAGGATGGTCACCCATCAGTAGAGACCTGCAAAATTCGCGGATTCATTCGGTGATAGGCTAGAAATCAAACACATATGCCTCTGGGATAATTTTGCTATTGGCTTACTGTTCATCTAGACGAATCTCAACCAGTTATAAACCCTCAACCAAAGAAGGATCGAATCACAGACAAACCAGCTGAGACGACCTACAAGTTGGCAGCCAATGAACTTTCGTTATTTGTCCGAGTGTACAGGGGTATGTGCAGTCCATCCTGAAGGCCATTGAAACCATGAATTTTGAAGGTCTCTACCCATCAGATATTCTGACTTAGAATAAACATCAATGACTTCCCGAATATATTGATTTTGATAGCAGGATATTGAAATTATTGAGTACTGTAGATCTTCAACACGCTATATTGGATACATATTTTAGAAGCAGCCAATAACTACTCAAATTCACTTTAATAGTAAAGTCATGTAATAAATAAAAAATTAAGCCACATGTAGAGACTCTTCTAAGATAAAACAATATTTATCGATTTTATTTTAGCTGCAGCCAAAATCTATTCAAAATCTACTTTAATAATAAATTAATGTAATAACTATTAAGTTTTTTTTACATTGTTATAAAAATTCTTTCATACGTCGATAAAGAAGTATCACTTTAAATTATAAATAAACCCAACTTAAAAGTTGATAATTAATAATAGTAAAAAAAACACCCTTTATATAGAAAACCAAACTAAAAAATAGAAAATAAATTTTAATAAATTTGAATTAAGAATAGTGTAAAATTTTTAATAAATATAAATAAATAATAGTGTGTATAAAAAAATGTTTTATTTAAAAAAAAGCGTCGGGTGCATGGTGTCAATAGTTATAAATATTTTATTGACATATATGAGTAGAAGTATTATCATTTCGATAATATCTTAAAAAGCACCCCATGCTTTTTTTTAAATAAAATATATCTTTTTCTTATATACACTATTATTAATTTATATTTATTAAAAAAAAATTACACTATTCTTTATTCAAATTTATTCAAATTTATTTTATATTTTTAAGTTTGGTTTTCCATATAAAGCGTGTTTTTTTTGTTTTTTTTTTAATATTGTTAATTATTTTTGACTGCTTCTTGGTGTTGGGTAAGCCATTTTTCTTCACATCATCCTTGAAACACTCCCATTCATTTCCTACTTTTCCTATAATCGTCCTATTCTTAACAGAATATCACAGATTAGGATAAGTTGAATAGCAATCATGTATAAAAGTTATAGTTAAAATAATCTCTTCGTTAAAATAATCAACATATAAGAATTAAGGAGTGCAAATAAAAGTAAATTTATCAATTACATTGTAGATTTCATTTCACTCCTTCTTTGTATCCATATAATATAGAGATGATTCAATAAATATGATTCAATTTTATTCATAAAAGTATGCAATCATTTCATCAATATTTTGTTATGACGTTGTCACGTTAAACTATCGTCTGTAAAACGACTTTACAGAGAACCAATTTTTTTTACAAACACCCAATGATACTTTACTATAGATACATCACCAGGGTTTTTGACAAGCTCCCACGCATCATTGTCCTCAAATGACCTCCACTGCTCCTTCTCAGGCCCTTCCAGAGCCTCTGAGATGGAGATCTCTTCAGATGCTGGAACAGTACTGGATACGCACATGTTGCTAAAGCCGTACCGCTCTGGCTGTTTCCTTTGCCGCTTTGTATTTACACAAGTCTCCGGATCTGTAACCAATGAGTTCTCGACCTACTGCACTTCAATTGGGGGAAATTCATGAAATGTTTCTTCGCCATCAGTGTATACTGAAGAATCTGAAAAGCTGTCACTTTGATCCACTGCTTCTGGAACACATGATGCCCCCACTGAATCGCTGTTCTCCTTCTCCACACTGATCTCTGGTGTTCCTACACTATGCTGTGTTGTCTCATCATCTGGTATCTATATAGCGTCTTCGCTGGTTGCTATATCACCTGTCTCGCCTTTTAATACAATGACATCCCTACTGGTGATGATAGTGTTTTTGGTAGGATTAAACAACCTTTATTCTTTCACATCCTCTTTATATCCAACTAAGATTTGCTGTGTGGCTTTCTTATCCCATCTGAGTCGTTTCTCCTAGGGGACATGTACCATCACCTTACTTCCTAACAATCTGATGTGACTGAGGTTTGGTTTTGACCCATGCCACAGTTCATAAGGGGTCTTCGGTACTCCTGACACAATGGACCTGTATTTAAGGTAAACAGCAGTACTGGCCGCTTCCGCCCCAAATCTCTTGCCCAACTTTGCATCATACAAAAGACATTTGCCCCTTTCAACCACTGTGCGATTCGCTCTTTCGCAGACACCATTTTGTTCGGGTGTATAACTATTAGTTTTCTGGTGAATAATACCATATTGTTTTAAATAATTGTCAAATTCTTTACTGCATTATTCAAGTCCATTATCTGTGTGAAAGATCTTAATTTTTTCTCCTTGCTGGTTTTCTACCATTGATTTAAAATCTTTAAATCTAGTTAAAGCTTCACTTTTCTGTTTGATAAAATAGATGAAAGTCATCCTACTTTAATCATCTACAAATAGCATGAAATATCTGCTGCCATTTAAATAATTCACCTCCATTGGTCCACACAAATCACTGTGTATCGGATGACATGATTTTGTACTTCGTTCACCAACATGAGAGAATGGCAACCTCACTTGCTTTCCCTCACAAGTGGTACATTCTGATTTTGTTATGTCAAACGAACCATTATATGACAAGCCATCTACGATGCAATTTTTCATTTTGTTCATATCTTGACTGTTGATTTGAGCCAGCCTCCTGTGCCATAATCTTCCGCTTACTGTATGAGCTGCCAATAAGTAACTCGGCGATTGCAACCTCGATTTATAAACACCATCAGTTAAATCAGCTATCGCAACTAAAGCATCATTTCTGTCATAAATATAACAATGCTTTTAATCAAATACAACATAATTTGCCATTCCTGATAATTTTGCTAACTGATAAAAAATTTGTTGTCAAAGTAGGCACACAAAGCACATTTTTAACAGTTATGTAACATTCAAAATCCGACACGATGTCCACATCTCCGGAACAATGAACTGACACCTTTGATTCCTTAGCAGCGATGATTTCTGGTAAACATGTCGGTAAGTTCATGTTTTTCAACCAATCCTTGTTTGCAGTCATATGCGCACTCGCACCACTGTCGACACACCATTCCGTCTTGTTAAACTTTCCGTTTATAAAAACAACGTTAAAAACGCTTTACTAGCGGTTTTCTTCAATAATGGGCACTGGTTTCGATAATGTCCGCTGCTTTTACATTTATAACAAACAACATCTTTTGTTATTAAATCTGTCTCGGTCTTCTTGTTTGACGTATTTGCGTCGCCATTTTTCTTCGGATTAGTGTTGTCAGAATAATATTTATTTTTCGCTACGAATGCAGCGCCACTAACTCCAAACTCTTTGGTAACCTCCAACGAGTGCCTGGTAAATACGTATTAACGAGTGCATGGTTATCATAAAAGCTGATAGATAGCGCGATTCGTTCGGTTTGCGTCCGGCACGGTAGATGGCAGCACCGTAGGGGAATAATAATATTTCGTTTTTGACGTGACAACGTATAATAAATTGATGAACGCTGGCTGCACGCACGAAAAAGTGTCCCGTTACGCACATTGGCCCACTACCATGTGTCCCGTTACGCTCATTGTCTTCCGCGGAAACCAGGCACTCGTTTATACATATTTTCCTTTGTTTATCGTGAGGGGCGTTATTATTAATGAATTATAAATAAAATTTCGTGCCCGGAGCCACAATTGCATATCATTTTGAGCACTGGAAGACATAAAAACGTATAATATTCTCGACGAATTTTAATCTTGGCCCCAGCGCACCATGAATGTCTGGGCTGGAGATTAAAGCCGAAATTCTTTCTTAAACTTACTAATACTTTTTATTAACTGCAAGGGCATTTTTTTTAAATTGTACGCTTAATTTCATGACGAACAAACTTCGTCGTTAAATATGTAATTGCGAAAAAGCGTAAAACATTCTCGACGATCTTGAAGTTAGTATAAACATGTCGGCCGACTAGCAGCTGACAATACTTATATTTTAAATTTCCCGTCTACCACTATAATAAATAAAAATGGCGGACTACATACGTTTTTAAAACTTCCACAACACAAAACAAAATTTTTATAAATTGATATACAACATCTGAAAATATTATTATGAATATGGTCTTGTGGAGTCGGCCTCCGTGGCGCAGTCGATAACGCAACGGGCTACTGTGCGGGGGCTCTGGTTTAGAATGCCGGGTAAGACATGGATGTAATTTGTGTTGTCTTAATACGCCAAAAATCACAACTCCAATTTCACAATGACTCGGGGTAGCATAACAATTAAACGTTAAGGGGGGGAGATGATTGGCACACTGGTGACTGTCAAGACTTGCCTGTGTGCCACCCATCTTTAAAAATGAAAAAAAAAAAAAAAATGTGGCCGTGCGGTAAGCATAGCTGAATACCTATCCAAAGGTTGACGGATCGAATCCCCGCTGCCGCGAAACCTTCATTTTTGTACTTGTATAAATAAATACGGCGCGCGCGACACTACTAAAGTAATAAACATGTTTTATTTAATGAGTGCAAATAAAAGTAAATTTATAAATTAAATTGTAGATTACTTTTCACTCCTTTTTATTAATACAAAATAGTGATACTTCAATAAAAATGATTAAATTTTATTCCAAAAGGTATGCAGAGGTAGATTTTATCATACAAAAGATAGAAAAATTTAAAAAAAAAAATTCCTCCTCTAAGAAGAACATATTTTTAATGCCTAAATGGTTTGGTTGCAAAAAACTATTACTGCTCAGTCTCAGGCCGAATTGGATATTTCATTTTCTTCTGGATTTATCATTTCATTAATGTTTTGTTATGACGTTGTCACGTTAAACTATCGTCCGTAAATCGACTTTGCAGACAACCAATTTTTTATAATACAATATTATAACAAATACGCATCCCAAATACACCAAACTTATTTATAATATGTTACAATATTTTTAAAACATTGTGCAAAAGATCCCGGGTGTAATTTGAATTATTATGTGTAACTGTCAAACACCATTGTTCGTACAAAAACGTATTTTAAAATTCAACATTACTTTTAAATAACCGTAAATATTGTGCTGAAAATCGGTGGACGATCGCTACATTACATAATATTAATAATTTAAATGACGAAAACATGATTGAAAAGTCAAATCGAGTGAAAGAGAGATAGATACTGTGCAAGCGTACAATGAGCGTAACGGGACAGATCGTGCAGCCGGCGTTCATCGATTTATTAGACGTTGTCACGTCAAAAATTAATACTCGTAAACAAGAAACAATGGTGAATGCCGCAAGGGAAAAAAAATTCATACTCTTAAACAAAAAACAAATTCTGAAAGCCACACGAATGCACAGGTATTGTGATGAGAATTAAAAAATTCTATATCTCCGAAAGTATTTGGAATTTCTTATTTCCGCCGAGTTTAATGAAAAAAGGAAGTTAAAGAGCATAGCATAAAGGTATTTTCGGATAAAAAATTTTCTTAACACATATCGCCCATTTACATATTTACCCTGAATGTTCTATAGCAATAATCATCGGTGAATAATGATCAGACAAACCTGCTAATAATAATGATCCCACCCATTCATCGGTTCTTGTGCCATTTAACCTTTGAGCTGTTTCGACGATTTGTGTGATGTAGGTAGCCATCGAGTCACGATTATCCAATCTTATTGAAATCAAGTGTCGAAGTAAGGTTATCTTCCCCGAGAAACCGGAGTCGTCAAACATGGTCTTCAATTTAGTCCATAATGCCGCTGAACTTTCCGTTTTTTCTGATATGCACGTACAAACTGGGATCAATTGCCAATATTAGTTTTGCCTTCGTTTTTGCATCTTCCGCTGGCTTGATTTCGAAACCGGACGTTGGTTTGATGTAATTGTCCATGCCATCCAAGACCAGTAAGTTTTCAGCCACAAAACAAACTCATCGTAATTCTCCCTACCTTTTAACTTCGGCACACTAGTGATGTAGTTCAAGTTAATGTTTCCGCGAATCAACAAGCACAATTTATCTATTTTAACTTAAAAAAACTGATAAATTCGGGAGTAGTCCATAACCTATTAAGACTCGTTGGATATTCGCAACAGACTGCTTTATTGAAAAGAACGATTTTCATACAAAGTTACAAATTTACTCCTTAGTTGACATAAACAGGTTACTATTATTTTATTTTGATATAATTACTAACAAGAATGTTATTATTTTATCGGGTAAATTTATTTGAGAACGAAGTATGGATAAATTATTTATTTTAAGGAAGCACCATACTTAAGAACCTACATTATCCAGAAACTAACCTTTAATAATAATCTGTTGACTAACTACGAACGAATACATAATAAATCTGCTTAATACTGTATGCCCTACACACGATAGAATTTAGACATCAGTTTGCCTTTGTTTGGAAAGTTGGGGGAAGTTCGCGAAAGTCAACTCCACGAGTAAGTCACGGCTAAAACTCTGCTTTCATGCAACTTTAAGTTTCAAAAGAATCGAGAGTTGAGGTAATCCACGCTGCAGGTAATTTCTAAATAAATTATTTGTGAAACAGTATTTGGAAAATTTAACTGTAATCGTATGGTACCAGATTTGTGCGGAAGTAGTGAACTTTAAGTGGATTTGTGCTCATTCTTGGTGTAAACAATTACAATTTCAAAGAGTAGATTAACAGCAAATTTATTTAATTGTATAATTTATGAATCCTAAATTAACAGTTTTTTCATTAATATTTTTACTGGATACTAATTCAAAAGTTTGATTATTTTATTTTGTTTGGTTTTATTAACATTATATTCTTAAGTTTATTTACTACTATTATATACTATAATAAATACTATTTTTATTTAAATATAACAGCTTTATTTGTACCTATATTAAAACTACTGTGCGTGAAACTGTATTACGTGTTATGATTGGCTGGTGTCAACACAGAGCGCAGTTCAATATTTAAACTGTCTGGCCTTGACAAAATTGTTGAGAAACTTGAACGGTAAATAAAAGGCATTGCGTAGAATTAACTTAACTAAGGTGGCGTCTCTTTTCGGCGGATATATTGGCTGTTTGGAGAAGTCACAAGAATACAATTTATTGTGACGCCAACGAGGTTTTCCGATTTTTATTCACACGCACTAGCACAACACTGATTTAAAAGTTGCACAAAGGTCCAAACTAATATTTATGTGGTATTTTAGGATGGTGAAACGTATATTTTTGAGTAAAACACGAAAAAATATGACCTTACATGTTCTGTTCCAAGTACAGCCTTAACGACTTAACTAAGCTTGACAATTGTAATTAATTATATTTACAAAGTTTCCCTCAGTAATTATGACTCTTTTAAATTACATTAAAAATAATCCTGAACATATGTTGAGTTGTTCAACGTTTGCGAAGATATATTATAGGCATATCTTGGCTGACAGAATTATTAAAGGTATCTTTAGTTTGTCTGTGCTCCTAAATTTATCACTTTTAGCATTGAAATAATCCACTGAGCAAACTAATTTTTATACAGCGTGCGATATAACAATAATTAACTTTATTAAAAATTTTGTATGTAAAAACTCATTCTCTACACTCGTTCCTAGATTCAATTAAAAGCGTTCGAATAATTTAGCAGAGTGTCAGAGAGTGATGTAATTACAAACGTTTAGTACGCATTAAACATCAATCACGATTTCATAGAACGGCTTTTGGTAGGTAATGTCTAAACAAACATGAATACACAAGGCATTGGCTGTTTAAGCGCAGTTCATTGAAGCTAGCGCAAAGCTTACACAAAACATACACATTATTACCAAAAAAATAATCCATCGATGAAAGACCAGTGTGCCCACCATATAAATCCTATTACTCTTAGTAAAATTTGCAATTAGGGAAGCCATAAAATTAAAAATTTAGTTCTTTAAAATAAAACGAGGAGGTTACATCACACTGTTATGCTTCTCATCACAGGTATTGTGCGACATCTCTTTCCAGATTATAATATGTATAGATCTACTTATGAAGATCGCTTATGCTTTAAATGATTTTGTAATAAATATTTTGCTACCGGATTTTGAGTCTTCGTTTGCATGCATAGAATTATTATTACAATTTATTTATAAAGAAAACATTTTTTTAAAAATTAGATGGAAACGAATTAAAATAAAAGATTAACTACTGCATTAATTTACTTTTAATTATTCAATAACTCACTTGCCAATTATTTTTTGTTATTTTTATTTTACAGCCAAAATAGAAGTCATTAAAATTAATAATGAAAATTTTAAATATAAAAGTAAACTTTTCTCTTTGTCCTAAAAGCAAATCATTAAAAGTCGCCATTGTAGTTTCAAAGCTATAATAAAATACATATATTTGCATAATTTGTTGTCTATGAAAAATTAAATGAATTTTTTATAGTGTTCATGAACTAACACGCGTGGTATGAAGAAATTACATAGAGTAAATTCTTAACTCGGCGTTGCATTTTTGGAACATAGTTATTATAACTTCAAATCCGTTTGCTTATCATAATAGAATGAGTACTCATTTAATCCTAGGGTTTTTACTAAAACCTAAATAAAACTCAGGTCAGTAGCAGAATATTTGGCGACGTTTTCTTTTTATCACGAAAAATGATCAATGCGTAATAATTCGAAAATCACCGATAGACACCTTGACGTTGTTTGTCTGGATTTGCTTTACCGTGTAAAACATTTTTAAATATAGCGTATGTAACTGCATTTTAAATTGTTAAGCTATTCTGTGTGAATTTCAAAAAACTAATATTCATTAGAAAACTCTAGATTCGAAATATTTTACGTTGAGATTTTCATTTACGATGATTTTTTGTGTTCTTCTTATTATCTCTTTGCGCGAACTGAGAGTTTCAAGTGGAATTAAAATAAGAAAATTATACGTAACGGTTTTTATATTTCTCTCGAGATTCAGAAAAAATAATACTTTATATGAATAAATGGTATCTAAATTGAAAAAATATGTTGTACTTTTACAAGGTAAATTCTTGGAAACTCAGGTGCTAACGATATCACTTCTTAAACTATAAATCAGAGCTTTGTACCAAATTACAAATGATACTTCTGCATTTTGATGTGATTTTTGCGAGATTTGGCAGCCATATTGGATTAAGGTCATCTGATATTTTACGTCGTATTGTTGAAGATGCATATAATATTAAAGATTAAATAAATTTTCACAAATATCACTATCGCAGTTCGTGTTGGTTTCGAACCAAATAACTCGGTTTCACGTTAAATGGTTGCGAAGCAGAGACATTCACCACTAGACTTAAATGATCATTTCTTAAGTAAGGAAGATAACAAGAAATATATATTTTCAAAGCTATAGTACTGATGGCTATGGTACTAGTTTCGTGCGAAAATCAGGTTTGTCACGTTTGTGCTTCAGCACGAGATTCTACTGCTGGTATCTATTCCGAATGTCAGTAATTTCGCGTTTAGACACGAGTTTATTTTATTCCGTCTCAAAAATAAAATTATTGTTAACTATACGACATTTGAAGTTAAATTTATTTTGCTAACGGGGCTAAAACTTTTGAGCGTTACAAAAATTACGATCGCATGAGAGGAACACTTAGGTATGTGGTGAGAAAACCAGTAGAAGAGGAGAGTGCGTCAGCTGCGACGCCACTCAAACACATGCACTAGCGGCCGAATGGGAAGACATGAAGGGGGTAGGATATTTACATAGCGTAGCATGCTATATGCTATTTGTAACGGCCGGAAGGAGAGACGGCAGGGGAGAGGCAGCAATGATGCTACGGAATTCTCGTATTCTCGTAACGCTGATGATGTGTGTGTGCTCCTTAGTTTTCTTAACGGCTAACGATGGACGGTACCATATGTCTCTAGTAGTATATATTGGCCGGTACTGGATCAGGATGCAGGATGTGGAGCCGAGAGCCGCCTCCACCATCTTGGATTGTGACGTCACGGCGGCCATCTTGGATGGTTGTGACCTTGACCTTTGACCTTGACCTTGAATTTGATCCTCAAAAATCGCCAAAATCCGCCAAAATTGGGCAAAATTGGCCCAAAATTCCTCAAAAATCGCCAAAATTTCCATTTCTGTGGAAAAAAGTTCCGCCCAAAAATCTCAAAAAATTCCACAAATTAAAAATTTCTCATTTCGAGGGAAAAATTTCCCGTTTCGAGGGAAAAATTCCCGTTTTTAGTCCTTAAAAATCCCAGCGGCTGAAAATTCCTAAAACTGGCTTAAGCATCCTTAACTCAAGCCTCAGTTAAGCCATTTCTAGGAATAAGGATACCATGACCGCCATCTTGGATTATGTCGTCACCGTTGCAATTTTCGTTACGGTCGCCATCTTTAACTTTTTTATTATCCGATTTTAATAAAAAAAATTAAAATTTATTAAAAAAATTCAAATAATAAAAATTTAATAAAAATATTTAAAAAGCATACTTTTTCGACACGGAGCTCGGAGTCCTCGGTTCGAACCCGACGAATGCAAAAAAATAAAAATGACGACCGATCCTTCCCTCGTGGTGGGTGCTGGCAGACTGACTCCCACCACTTTTTATAGTCACCTAGTATGACGTCATGTCCGCCATCTTGTCCTCGTCTGCTGGAAGCCATCATCATTGTATCGTCGGCTAGAGTGCGCCGATGACATGTTAGTTTAATTCGTATCCGCTAGAGTGCAGTAATCATTTATTATTGCTGTGACACCCGCCATCTTGTCATTTGGCCGCCATCTTGAAAATCCGTAATTATTTAGCTAGAAATTCGGGAAAAGTTCCAAAATTCATTAAATAAATCACTCATTAATTTACATATTGATTCGATTGATTCCCGTCCTCGGTTCGATACCCGATCGTTGCAATAATGTTTAATCTTATGTAAAAAAAATAATTTAAATAAACCATGTTCAACATTCGTAAAGAGACTCTAAATCCTCTACGACCACCATCCTATCAGACATCAAGACCACCATATTGGAAATGTGTAATTTTAATGCTAGAGATCTGGGAAATAGTTCAGAAATCATTAAATAAATTTGTAATCCATATACTGATTGATTAGATTGACTTAGGCCCTTGGTTCGATCCCTGGCCGATACAAAACAATTTTAATTTAAAAAATACTAAAAAAGTGTTAGGTTTGAGAAAATAAAAACACCACAAGTTCTTTTAAAAAAATTTATTACATAAATTCAATACACTACTACAAGTACAAAAAAATACACAGACAAATTACTAAAGTTTTGTGGATTTCTCGACATCTGCATCTGCCACCCACGAATTAAAGCGAGGTGGAAAGCCCCACCACTTGACGTAGGACCGTCCATTTCTTCGTTTTATAATCTTCTCCACCAAGAACGTATCGGGATACAACGTAGGCTGAATCTCTTCGGCATAGAAGCCTCCATGGATAGGTTTGTGGTCCAAATCTTCGAGGTAGTAGGTCCTAGGCTCTGATTCACGAACATGTGTCACACGGAAAAGTTCGGGACTCCAGTTTGCAGTGAAACCTTTCTCGGAGATACCTTTCTGCTTGGAGATTCGCACAATGTCACCGACGTTAGCTTTTTTCTTTCGTGGATCTTTCTTCTTCGTGTTGGAAAACACAGTTTGAAGCAGGCGATTGTCCGTTACGTCCTTTGGCTTCATTTTCGTGGTAGAATGCACAGTGGAATTATACTCGCTTATTAGTTTGGACAAGATGTCAAGCCATTTGTAATTTCCGTTAGCCGTGAACTGTCGCCACATCTTGGAACGCAAAGTTCTGTTAAACCTTTCGATAACGGAGGCCTTGACGTTACTAAATGTAGAGTAGTGTTTGATGCCATACTTCTTCATCAAAGCCTTGAAGGTTGCATTGTAGAATTCTTTCCCGAGGTCCGTTTGCAGGTGCGACGGTACACGTCCATCACGCAAAATATTGTTCATGGCCTTGGTTACGTCAGTTGCAGTCTTTGATTTTACAGGTCTAGCCCAAGCGAACTTGCTATAAACATCGATGACTGTCAACATGTACTTGAAACCTTTATTCAATCGGGAATACGGTACCATCTCAACAAGGTCCGCCTGGAATAAATCATCAATTCCACGAACTATGACTTTGCGACGAAGGTATTTTCGTCTAGCAGGAGCATGAAGTTCGCGAGCGATTCCGGTTCGACTCATTGTATGTAGCCGGCTTCCTTCAGTTCTTCAAGTATGGAGACTATTTCGTTGATGTGCGAATAGTTTCCTACACTAAGCGAAGCATGTAGAATTCTAAGGCGATCAACTAATTCATTAGGGTCGTCCCAATATACATAGTCAAATGTCTGACCACTTTCTAGCCTTTTTAAACCTTCTCCGTGTATTGTTAGTTCACTGAAGAGATTAGCGAGAATGTCCATTTTTTCATGATCTACATCTTTATATACACCACTATCTGGATCGTTATCGCGAAAATGTGCATTGGTTAGCTCTAGCAGTTTTTTGTACTCTTGTAAGTCGTTGTGAGAATATCCTTTAGGTTCCCTGCGAAACAGCAATTCGTACAGACCCGGAGTCCCGCGCGTTTTGAACTCTGCTACGCGCACGATGTTTCCTGGTAGAAAGTCTATTTCTTTAGCACCGAGGAACCAATTATTATGTTTTCTGTACACTCCGTAGGTCGTGTCATTATTCCGGCTCGTAAACGATGTCAGGTATGGTCGGACCATTGCATTAACTTGATGTCCCTTTTTCGGTATTTTTTTCTTGTGCATGGACTCTGTACTTGTTAAGTCCTCTTCTTCTCGATCTGGTTCATACTTTCTCTTCTTTACAGTCGGCATTTCATCTTCAACTTCTGTCTTCACAATGAAGGCTGGTTCTTCCTTGTTTTTAAGTTCGTCGAGGCGACTAGTGATTGGTTTAAATATCTCCTCATTTTCCATCTCACGTGCAAGTCTGGTTCGTCTAGCAAGTAAATATTTTTCACGAACAGACTGTATAGCTCGATGAAGGTCACTGGCCAGGTCCGACATTGTACTAGCTGAAAACTTATTGCAAGACCTCCTTATATACTTTTTTATTCGTTCGCAGAAACTTCTTTCTTGTGTTTGGCCAAATCTGAATTTGTTGACGATTGAGATAGTGATGCTTTCAGACTACTTTGAAAAGTCCTCAGATCGTCACGTCTTTGTGCATTCGATACTTCGATCATGTCGCGAATGCGAGAATCCGAAGCTTCCACGCGCTGGTCTATGGCTACAAGGTACTCAAGAAATTCCTTTTTCACCCCGTCTACTTTTTGAGCCAGTAGCGAAATGTATTTGCGGATAACGTCGTCATGAGACTTGAGAGCAGTACGTAAGTCTCGACTGCTACGACCGAATTTCGAAATGCTATGACTCATGTTTGGTGATAAACTGATCGAAACCTCGTCTGTACCTGCCCTTATATAGAGGCCAGTCTTTGACTATAACTAGGAATCCGTGTTCTTCTTTCCAACACAAGGAGCACATGTCTTTGAATTCCTGGAATGTCATGTCGGTGTTTACGTGATCATCATAAGCGTGGCGTAAATTAAGTTCGTCCATGCGAAACAAAACTATGACATTTGCGTTGTCTCGTAGGAGATGTTTTGGAATACGACTGTACGTCTGACACAGGTAAACGCAGTCTACCTTGGCGTGTCTGCCCATGGAAAAGTACTCTTGTATTATGCCTTGTTTCTCGCACATTACATCGTCGAAAACAAACACGGAATTGGCTTTTGCTTCGCTTGGAGGTACAACATCGGTATTATCGCTAAACGGAAAATACTCCAGACCATCCACAGATCGTAGAACAGTTGCTAGGCGCTGGTACTTTGGCTGTTGCAACGACTTGGAATAGAAGTAAACGTTCTCGAACCGAAGACCATTTGGTTCCTCCAGTAAACTCAGTAAAACACACGTCTTGCCACAGTTGGACGGACCCGCCATTATGCATCGTACAGCAGAAGGCAACAGTAAGCCATGTCGTGATTCACGCGCACTAAATACATCGTCTTGCGTAATGCGCACGGGCAAACACACGTCTTGCTTGACGACCTGCATTGTACTAAAGTAATTGTATAAAATCAAACACATTTATACTTTCTGGTCAGTTGTGCGTAATGACTCGAAGAGGTAAGAACAAAAAACACATCGGTGCGGGACTCGTAAACTCGCTGATAAACAACCTACCATTCGAGCTACACATTCCCGGCTACAGATTTTGCGGCCCCGGCACGAAACTAGCGAAAAGGTTAGCTCGCGGTGACGTGGGCATTAATTCTCTCGACGAAAAGTGCAAGCAGCACGATATCGCATATTCATTAAGCAAGGATCTGGAATCCAGGCACCGGGCCGACGAGACATTGGCACAGGAAGCCGAAGATATAAGTAAATCGTCGAACGCGGGACTAGGAGAGAAAATCGCAGCGTGGGGCGTATCTAAGATCATGAAGGCAAAGACGAAATTAGGACTGGGTGCTCGTCGAACCAGCTACATCAGGTCAAAGACTAACTCGCGCAAGACCAAACGCAAGATCGGTGCAGGTGTGCAAAAAGCCAAGCAAAAACTACAGACTCTCGACAAGAAGATTATAGGAAGATTTCTTCCTTTGCTTTTGCCTGCATTGGGTGCTCTCGGAGGCCTCATCGGTGCAACGAGCGGTATAGTGCGGGCAGTCAACACTTCGAAGAATGAGCGCAAGCAGTTAAAAGAAGCACAGCGACACAATGCCAGCATGGAAGCCATTGCCATCGGTAAAAAAAACGGCGCAGGACTGTACTTACGACCTCACAAGACAGGCCGAGGCATGAAAAAGAAACGAATGAAAAAATCCTAAGTTCTTTGCCGAAACGCCCGCTCACCAACATAGATTTAATAAAGTACGCACGCAAACTGAAAATACCAAATTTCCGCGGCGTGTTTATGCGAGACACTTTGCCCAGCAAGCCAAAGACACGTGAGTGCGCCATAATTAATTTAGACACGTCGGCGGGTCGAGGCACGCACTGGGTAGCCTATGTAAAGACTGGAAACATGGCCGAGTACTACGACAGTTTCGGTAATTTACGCCCTCCGCCCGAACTGCGACAGTACCTGGGCCGGTCCACTACGTTGTTTTACAATTACGAAACGGAACAGAGGCCAAATCAAACAAACTGCGGACACTTGTGTCTTCGCTTTTTAACAAACAAAAATTAGCTGACAAATAAAAATTGCTACTTAAAGGTTGTGCAGTGATGTTAATTTATTAGTCATGTCGATAACACTTACCCTGACAGGTCACGCATCTGAGCTGCGGGCGGTTCATTTCCCGCCTCTGGATTTAGACGGAGAATGGTGTATCGGACTCGTAGATTTTCAAACGTATAATGCCATACCTAATATCGACGAATAAAATTGCAAGATCTGCTTCCTGAAAAGTGATGGGACCGCTCATGAAATACGGTTACCTGTTGGCTCTTACGAAATTGACGACATTGCAAATTACATCAGGGATATGTTACCACAGGATGTAGACTTTCAACTGCGTGGAAATCCAAACACTCAAAAAAGCATTCTAACATGCAGTGAAAATGTCGACTTTACGAAACCTGGCACCATAGGTACGATGCTCGGATTCGAATCAAAGGTTTATGATACGGGAAGAACGTACGAATCTACACGCGCAGTAAACAATTTGCCTGTGAATGTCATAAGAATAAACTGTAATTTGGCAAGTGGAACGTATCTCAACGGAAGACTAAGCAACATGCTGCACGAGTTTTCGCCGATGGTCCCGCCAGGATATAAACTGGTCGAAGTACCGCAAAGTATCATTTACGTTCCAGTCGTCGTGAAGTGCGCACACGAAGTCGTCGTCCGAATCGTTGACCAGCGAGGACGATTGGTGAATTTTCAAGACGAAGAAATTACATTACGTCTGCACTTGAAGCGATGGGCATAAAGTTCGTAACACCGAACAGTTATAAAAGAAATCGTATTGTCGTGAATAAGAACAGTTCTCTACCAGACATCGGTGCATTAACACCTGACAACATAAAGTATCTTCTCAGTATTGGACAAGTGCCGAATAAATATGGAAGACGAAATCCTCAACGTGGAAGATCCGGTCATTTTTGATGACAGCATTACGAAAATGGAATTGCACGAGTACCAGCCTTTCCTGCTCGGACCGTACGCACTACCATCGGAAGTACGCATTGCTGTACAGCACCAAGATATTTGTACTTTACCTTCGCAGTCATTTCTACGTATAAGAGGCACGCTTACAAAAGCGGATGGTACGCATCCGACAACGACATCAATATCCTGCAATGGTATTCTTCACCTAATCGAGCGCATTACTTATGTACTCAATGGTGTCGAGGTAGACCAGACGAGAGATGTAGGCATAACATCTGCTATGAAAAATTACCTTTCGCTCACGCCAAATAAACTGTCTGCTGCAAAGATGGCCGGTTGGGCTCTCGAGGATGAATATAAGCTTCCGGTTTATGCCGAAGGGAAGTTCGAAGTTTGTGTTCCTCTGTCCATGCTTCTTGGATTCGCTGAGGACTACAAGCATATAATCATTAATTCGAAACAAGAGCTCATACTGCTTCTAGCCAACACGCACATTAATGCAATTGTCGCCGCTGCTGAAAACCCTCAAGATGTTTCGCTAACACTTCAGTCTATCGAGTGGATGCTGCCCCACATCCAAGTGAGCACCGTTGAGCGAGTCATGATGTTGAAGAACATAGAAAATGGCAAGAACTTCGATGTGCCATTCCGATCCTGGAGCCTGGAAACTTATCCTGGCTTGCCTCATAGTCAGCGTATCAATTGGATAGTAAAGTCCAGCTTCGCTACGGAAAAACCAAGATACATCATCGTCGGACTTCAGACCGGAAGACAGCTTAATGCAGGAGTAAGTCGCTCCATATTCGATAACTGTCAAATACGTAATGTAAAAATATTTTTAAACAGCGAAAGTTATCCGTACGTTGACATGAACATGGATTTTGAAAGTGGAAGATTTCTTCTAGCATATCAAATGTATGCCAAGTTTCAGCAAGCTTACTACGGTCGGATACAGTCACCGATACTGAGTCCCGACAGTTTCAAGAACAAGGCACCGTTAATGGTGTTTGACGTTTCCAAACAGGATGATCGTATAAATTCAAACATCATCGACTGTAGGATCGAGATAACGACTAGCGGAAATATTCCGCCAAACACCTATGCTTTTTGTCTGATACTTCACGATCGGCTTGCTTCGTACAATTGTCGAGACAAACTTGTGAAAATTCTGACATAAATACCGTTTCGTTTTCTATGATAATTTAGTTACGACCGAGCATTTCTAGCGACAAGATGTACTGCAACCTGCAAGGTTTCCAGAGTCAAAATGGATTCGTGCTCAAGGAAATTAGCGTCACCTCTGGAGACAAGACTCGAACCCGCAGCTTCCGACCTCCGTATCCGTGGAAACTACTAGACGAAAAAAGTAAACGGTCGAACGAATGGCTATGTAAATATTATCATGGACTAGAGTGGGACGAAGGAAAAATTCCGTACCACCAAGTGAAAAACACTATTGGAGATTTACTACTGCAAAACGAAATAATCTACGTCGCCGGACCCGAACAGAAGAAATGGCTACGAGAACTGTGCGACGTTGGAGCAGCTGAAGTCGTAGATATACAGACCGACTACGGCTGTCCTTCCCTGCGCAAGCTTAGTGCAATATACGACATGCAGCCATGTGACAAGTTTGAACGTGTCTCTGCCTGTACAAACTCGCAGCTAATGCAGAAATGGCACACACAATGTTAGTAGGAGCCTGCATATATAAATGGCGTACATACGTACGTGCCTTCAGTTGACGTTCGACCTGCAAGAAGATGTTTACGTTTCATCCTGCTAACGTGTACGTGAGCGCAAGACCTAGCTTCAGCAGTGTCGAGTACAGCTACTGGGATTCCGGGTATCTACGTACATATACAGAAACCTGTGATGGAGGCGCTCAGCATTGGCGGTTTGCGCACTTTCCTGTGTCCTACGAACCGACCCAGCAGCTGGTAGATTGTTGCGAACCTGGAAACTGTGCCGTCTATCACATGAGACCACACACAATCCTTCCTGCCAGCATCGCTGAGGTTGTCGCCTCGTCTGCATGTGCAACACCAAACATGGACGTGTTGCAAACTGTTGCGACCTGTGATGCTTCTACGCAGACGTCCAAACGGTGTGCGTCTCGTCATCGCAGTTCAGGCAGTGAATCTGTCCCAACTAGCACTGAGCCAAAGCCCAGGTGTAGACGTGGTCACAGACGTCATCGACCATGTCTTGTCGGAGTTGTCGACATCGCAGAAGATGACCAGCTGGAAACCTGTGTTCCTGATCCTGTGGCCTGCGAACCAGTTGGAACCGGAGTCAACGAACCAGTTGGAACCGGAGTCAACGAACCAGTTGGGACCGGAGTCGACGTGTCAGTTCGTGCGGCATTAAAGACTTTGCTTGTGAAAATGCTTGATTCCTTAACCTAATATGTATTTGTGTAATTTTTATAAATAAATGTGTAAAACTTGAACTCGTATGCTTTTTATTTCTACAATTTTTAGGTACCTAATAAAAAAATAATTTTAAATACAGACATTATTTTGACTCATGAGGTATACCAGTAGACCACGGGTATATAAGCGAGGTTCGGACGACTGGACCCGCAGTTCACCTCTGGCCGCGGTGCTGTACGGACGTGCTCTCTCCATTAAGTTTCGTGAGATTTAGTTATGTCGACCGGAATAGAATGTTTACCGACAGCAGCTGGGACCTCGATGGCAGCAACGATGATGGAGACGGAGATCCCGATACCATTAGCAGAGGAGACCATGGCAGCGGAGGGCTGAATGGCTGAGGTGACGACAGCTGTGAAGATCCCGATACCTGCTGCAGAGGAGACAACGATACGTGCTGTTCCACCATCAGCTGAAGTTTCACCATCTGCATTCCAGACTTCAATTAATGAAGAGCATACATCGCATCAATGCAAATATTGTGGTGCATCATTTACTAGAACTTCAAATGCGCGCAGACATGAAAGAAGCAGCTGTCAGAATAATGCTCAAAGAATACTGTTTCAGTGCAAAAAGTGCAATAAACTAATTTCACGTCTCGATAGCTTACATCGTCATTATAAAAAATGCTCCGAGATGTATAATGAACATGGTTATTGATTTGACTCATGTGTTGTACCGGCTAATGAGACTATATAAGTGAGACCCCAGGTGATATGGACTTCAGTCCGTCTCTGACTGCGGTGATGAACGGCTCGGATAGTTAGACTTTTATAACATAATAGACCAGTATCTATCTATTCTTGAGAACTCGATGGCATCATTACCAGTATCAACACCAACCTGGATCGAAGGTCTACCATCATCAGTGCAGAGCACGATGACATCGACGTCTACAGCTACACCTGCTCTCTCAGCACAGCGGGAGATTTCGACGCGTGCAACATCTTCCGCAGAGCAGACCTCAACGGCTTCAGAAGTTAACATGTCAGCAGTGTTACAATGGTTGTCAACAGTTTCAGTGGCATTGATGAAGGAAGGAGCATCCAACGGTGTTCCATCACCCGACTGCACATACTGCGAGAAGATCAAAAACTTGAAATTACGTGATTATGTAATACACAATTGTAGTGGTAACTCTGAACGCATTAAATATCAGTGCAACAGGTGTTTAAGCAAGTTTATACACTATGGAAGATTAAAACGGCACCTCAGGAATTGTGATAGACTGGCTGTACATTCATCGGAATCAAGCTGTATATTTTGTAACAAAACATTAGCAACTATTCGAAGTGCAAAACAACATGAAATATATCACTGTCCTTTTAATGAAGTCGATAATTCGGCTTTGTGTGAAAATTGTGGTGTACCAATATGTCGACCTGATAAACTGAATAGACATTTCAAGTCATGTAAAGGACTTAGTCCGTATAGTAAGAAGACTGTTTCAATCGAGAAATCCACAAAACTTTAGTAATTTGTCTGTGTATTTTTTTGTACTTGTAGTAGTGTATTGAATTTATGTAATAAATTTTTTTTAAAAGAACTTGTGGTGTTTTTATTTTCTCAAACCTAACACTTTTTTAGTATTTTTTAAATTAAAGTTGTTTTGTATCGGCCAGGGATCGAACCAAGGGCCTAAGTCGATCTAATCAATCAGTATATGGATTACAAATTTATTTAATGATTTCTGAACTATTTCCCAGATCTCTAGCATTAAAATTACACATTTCCAATATGGTGGTCTTGATGTCTGATAGGATGGTGGTCGTAGAGGATTTAGAGTCTCTTTACGAATGTTGAACATGGTTTATTTAAATTATTTTTTTACATAAGATTAAACATTATTGCAACGATCGGGTATCGAACCGAGGACGGGAATCGATCTAATCAATATGTAAATTAATGAGTGATTTATTTAATGAATTTTGGAACTTTTCCCGAATTTCTAGCTAAATAATTACGGATTTTCAAGATGGCGGCCAAATGACAAGATGGCGGGTGTCACAGCAATAATAAATGATTACTGCACTCTAGCGGATACGAATTAAACTAACATGTCATCGGCGCACTCTAGCCGACGATACAATGATGATGGCTTCCAGCAGACGAGGACAAGATGGCGGACATGACGTCATACTAGGTGACGATAAAAAGTGGTGGGAGTCAGTCTGCCAGCACCCACCACGAGGGAAGGATCGTTCGTCATTTTTATTTTTTTGCATTCGTCGGGTTCGAACCGAGGACTCCGAGCACCGTGTCGAAAAAGTATGCTTTTTAAATATTGTTATTAAATTTTTATTATTTGAATTTTTTTAATAAATTTTAATTTTTTTTTATTAAAATCGGATAATAAAAAAGTTAAAGATGGCGACCGTAACGAAAATTGCAACGGTGACGACATAATCCAAGATGGCGGTCATGGTATCCTTATTCCTAGAAATGGCTTAACTGAGGCTTGAGTTAAGGATGCTTAAGCCAGTTTTAGGAATTTTCAGCCGCTGGGATTTTTAAGGACTAAAAACGGGAATTTTTCCCTCGAAACGGGAAATTTTTCCCTCGAAATGAGAAATTTTTAATTTGTGGCATTTTTTGAGATTTTTTGGCGGAACTTTTTTCCACAGAAATGGAAATTTTGGCGATTTTTGAGGAATTTTGGGCAAATTTTGCCCAATTTTGGCGGATTTTGGCGATTTTTGAGGATCAAATTCAAGGTTAAGGTCAAAGGTCAAGGTCACAACCATCCAAGATGGCCGCCGTGACGTCACAATCCAAGATGGTGGAGCCGGCTCTCGGCTCCACATCCTGCATCCTGATCCAGTACCGGCCAATATATACTACTGTCTCTTATTTTATTTGAAGTATATACAATTTATTTATTCTTGTGCTGAAGAGTTATTCATTTGTGAAATCAACTTTGTATCATTCATTTTTAGGTTAATAGTGCAATTTAAAATTTAAATAATTTATCTCTATCCATACCAAATAAGCAAAACGTTTAACTACTGTCGCGCGTGGACTCCACGCACACGCTTTTTTCTAGAGTTTAGGTTGAAAACAAAGTGCAGTTAGCGTGTTTGTCGGTGGACACAAACTGCGAGGAACCCCATGTAACAGAAGTGGCTTCGCTGCCTCCAGGCATGCAGACGAATCATATGACGCCCCATTCAATCCACGCAGCTATGCACAGAATTCAAATAACAGTGCTCTTGTCTGCTGCGTTTCATTGCATGTCGGAGCAGTATTTCTACACAAACTCTTAGATGCCACTGTTGTACCCGACAAATTATGTATTCCAAATTAGTTTAATTTCATTTTTGTTTATGGGAGACTATTTTTTTTCAGAGATATTTTTGACACATTAATCCATTTTAAGTAAAAAACTAAAAATGTTAGGTAATAATTAAAACCCAGCACAGCTTACAGGAATGGCTGTGTTTCCAAGCACCACTTGTATTTTAAAAAAATAATAAAAATGTGTAATGATTGTTTTACTTTAAAAATGCACAAAGCACTATGGTTTTTTTTAGTTTGTTTATTGATTTAACATAAGTCTTGTGTGTACACCATATAAAAATTATTATAATTGGTACATTTAAATAGTATAGTCTATATTATTCTCAATGTACCAGCATTCGTTCTTCTGTCACAAACGTTTTATTAACGGATATTAACTAAGTTTAATATAATGGATGTAAAAACCAGAGCAAGATTTCGCAATTATTTTCACTTCAGCGTATTTTTTATACTTACTATAATGCAGATAGTGAATATCTTTTGAAAATGTCAGTGATAGGACAACAAATGCCAGGGAAGTATCGTGTTCTAATTTCGGGAAAAGCCCTTAAAATGTGCAATAATAATAAATGAAAAAATAGTATTAATACGTGATGACCAAACCTTAAGTAAAATATTTATATATATATATATATATATATATATGTATATATATATGTATATATATATATATATATATATATATATGTATATATATATATATATGAGCAAGTCTTTCAGGACTCGCCAGTGATGTATGACATCTATCCTCAGTAATGTGTTCTCATGTTGCAAATACAATTACAATACAACACTCAAAAACCAAATTTATTGTAAAATTATTTAAAGATAATTATATAAGCAAAATGTTTTTTTAAATAACATTTCTTGAAGCGAATAAAACGTTTTTTCTGCATCCGTCGCTAGAATTCACTGATGGAGCAGCAACGTCAACTATAAAAATCATGCATTTGTAGAGCAAACTTTAAAACTCTATAATGAAACGGCTCCTATAAAACCGAAAATATTTTTAAAAAAATCTCTAAACGTTGGATATTTATCCGATTTCCTTCAAAGAATTTTGTTAATAAACATACCATCTTTTTAAACTTCATTAAGCAGTTAATACTGGGACGTTTCCGTTTGTATTTGTGAAACTTGGTTCGCGCTATTCGTCAGAGATAAAAGCAACATAGTCCAAAAGCCGCACAATGCACAAGCGGCTTCTAGAAAGCCTGCAGGAGAGGAGCAGAGGGCTCACCTGCGCCGCGCACCGGCGCGCCCAGGAGGCAGCCCACGAGCAGCAGCGCCGCCGCTGCCCTCATGGTGACGCAGCTCCCCGCCGCGCGCGGGCGGCTATTACCGGCCGCCGCTCAGCGGCATGCCCGGTCCGGGGCGGCCCCGTGTCGCCCGGCGAGACACGCGGCGGGATCAGGCGCGCGCCGCCGCGCCGCCCTCGCTCATCCGGCCGCCGCGAGCGAGCCTGCGGGGCACAGGCATCGTCAGTACACACAACTACCACCTGCATGGGTAAGTACAGCGCGCGCCGTCAGTACACACAACTACCACCTGCATGGGTAAGTACAGCGCGCGCCGTCAGTACACACAACTACCACCTGCATGGGTAAGTACAGCGCGCGCCGTCAGTACACACAACTACCACCTGCATGGGTAAGTACAGCGCGCGCCGTCAGTACACACAACTAGCACCTGCATGGATATGTACAATACGCGCCGTCAGTACACACAAGACACCTTTGGAATCAAGTACAACGCGCAAAGTCTGCTCAAGCAATATACACTTTCGGGTTACAAATACGAGGCGTGTCCGTACTTAAAGTACCGTGTGGTCATTAAAAAAATTTAAGTCATTGAAAGTTTTAGTTTACTTCATATCTACATAATATTTTCTCATAGTCGCCATTCAGTTCCAAAAACTTTTGGCAACGTCAACCAGTTTATTAAACCCCTCTGCATAGAAGGTCGCAGCTTGGGAATGGAACGGACGCCTCGGCCATAGGCATCATGGACTACGATACGCAATTCGTGTAGCCTAAGTACAAGAGCTTGTAAAAATCTCCGGAAAAAGTTTACGCAATCTACCTACTCAAGTCAAAAAATTATGGCTACAGAATTTCGGGACGAAAAGGGCTTCATTGTGGTTGATTTAATGAAAGGTGGATTTAAAATTTAAACCAAATGTAAAAAAATTACGTTTGTTAACTGGTCAGATGTAAGGCACCTAAAGCGCCAATTAAAAAATGATATTTTTAACAAACACTTAATTTAATATAAATGAAATATTGAGTAAGAATTAAATTTATTTTACGATTTATATGGAAATGAAATTTTTTTCCTGATATACTTATATCAAACGAAAAAAAATTGGTTTTCTGTAAAGTCGGTTCACGGACGATAGTTAAACGTGACAGCGCCATAAAAAAAAAAAAAACATTGATGAAATGATTGCATACTTTTATGAATAAAATTGAATCATTTTAATTGAATTATCACTATTTTGTATGGATACAAAGATGGAGTGAAATGTAATCTACAATTTAATTGATAAATTTACTTTTATTTGCACTCATTAATTCAAATATGTTTAACAATAACGAAGAGATTATTTTAACTATAACTTTTATACATGTTTGCTATTTAACGTCTTCCAATTTGTGTTATTCCTTTTTAGGAAAGGACGATGATAGGAAAAGTAGGAAACGAATGGGAGTGTTTCAAGTTTAATGTGCCTCGAAAAAGTCAAATCGATGGTTGTTCCAATCGAGTGGAAGAGAGATAGATGCGGCGCAAGCGTACAATAAGCGTAACGGGACACAGCGTAACGGGACAATGTGCGTAACGGGACAATGTGCGTAACGGGACACTTTTTCGTGAGTGCAGCCGGCGTTCATCGATATATTAGACGTTGTCACGTCAAAAAAATTCCACGTAAAAACATTTATTAAACACTTTTGAAAAACTAATTTGTATGTTAATTGTCTTTTGTCATTCAATAATCTTCCTGGCTCCATATTTGATCTAATATACCCCGATATGGCAACCATATTGGCAGTATGATTCGTATGAAGGTGCTAGATTGAATGTAGTTCGCATCAATATTATCATGTTAAAAGTAAAATGTGCATTAACATCTATTAGCGATTAATTTAATCCACTCATTAGCGCTGGAAAATTGACACATCAGTGATTGGTAGATTCATATTTTCAAGTGTAGGCAAACAACTTGAATTATATTAATCAGATGTACGCCGCCAAAACGTGGCAAAAAAGGCACGGCTCGCTACTTTATTATTGAAAAATGCTGAAGAAAATATCGACCTCATTAAAATATGACGCTATGCCACCCTGCACATTATATTTCTGCCACGAACTCGGCAGCAAAGCTAGGAGGAACAGTTTAGCAAAGATCAATGAAAGTGTATAACTATAAGAACATGAAAATAGAATTCATACAGCGTTACAGAGTCAGTCATAAAGGTAGAAATGGGCGAATTTATATTACATATTATACTAGGAAATGTAAGGCTCCTAAGACACCCTTTGTAAAGTATGATTATAACAAACACTTTAATTAAGATGTAATTTATTATTATACTTGGAAATGAAATTTATTTCTGATAAATATATAAATACGTAGGAAATGATAACAAATATTTCACCAAAATTATATTGCCGTATATATGAAGTGCATCTGCATTTGTGCTATTTACCGATAATTTTATTAGCAAGAAATTTAGTGACCAGAATAGAAGAATAAAATACAAATTTCAAAAGGGCGTACCTAAAAAACAGCAAATCTGCCAACAAAACAGTAGAACATTCAAACATATATTATATAAATAAGAGACAAAAATATTGAAGACATTTAAAAAATATATTAAACTAAACGATTTAAACATATTTAAAAAAATTAAAAACAATGATTCTTGGAAGGGCATAAAACTAAATTTTAATATTATCAAAAGCGTCACAGTGGAGCAAACTTAGATTTCCAAAATGGGAAATATATTTTCATATTTTTTTTTCGTTTAGAGCTAAACTTTCTGTGAAATAAGCCTTTTTAGTATTATGAGCATAGTTATTCGTAAAGCACCTAAGGCTCCTATTGAAAAATTATGAATACAAAAACACTGTATTTCAAATGTTACTCTATTGTTACAATTCCATTTTCTGTGTTATACACATCTTTACGGAGTAGGCTAATATTTGTGCTTCATGATACGCCTGTATCCAAGGTATACATATCTCTTTGGCGTTACAAGTTAGTGAGGCAGTGATTATCGTAACTATAAACAGGAAGGATAATATATTATTTATTGCATGGATCAGTACAACTTATTCCGTCAGTACACGCAACAATCGCGTGGCGCTCCAAAACCCATGCCAGTCAATACAACAGCATTAAATATACTTAACATTAGATGGATTTTTTGGTTTGCCTTTGAAGTTTAATTTCTCACTTTTTTCATCATCATTAGGTCTTTTTTATACCAATGAAAAAAAACATTTCTTATTTATTGTTCAACACAAAAATTAAGGTGTCGTAAGTGTTTCGTATTATATGTTTATGCAACGCAAAGTTAGAACAATTAAATAAAATAAAAAATATAAACATTTAGAGAATTCACTATTAAACAAACAAATTTTATATTAAATACACGTATTACTGGCAATATTATCACAGGCACCTTTCAGGAGAACACTTTTAATAAATTAAATTAAATATACAATATTGTTTAGTTATTGTCTTCTCAATTATTAATAAATTAAAATTTCTACTTAGCAGTAAATATAAATGGTTAGTAATATTTTTCTTAAGTGAAAAAAATAATTTTTATATTTTACTTTTACATTGAGTTTACAAATCATTTTATATTACACAAAAATTGTTTATTTAAAAATTTTGTACGTTAAAATTTAACCAAGCATAAAAATATCAATGAGAATTGTTTATAATAGAAACTTATTGGCTTCACTCGTGTGGATATGAAATCATAGTATAAGCAATTTCTATGTGACATCTTACTTTCTTGGCATTTAGTTTAAACAGTTTTGATAGCCTGTCTTTGTATTAAATAAAAGATTAATGCTTTTTTAATCTGAATATAAACTGAAACTTTGGGTTCATTCGTAAAACATTTTATATTTTATTAAAAATAAATTTAATTTCAGAGTTTTTTTAACATATCAGTATTTTCCGTCCAGCATTTTATGTATGAATTCGAGCCAATGAAATATTCGGGCTTATCTATGTATAGATTTACTTTATTAAGACATTTTTGCCTATCTTTAATGTTATTTACACCTATTAGTTTTTAAACGTCATTTTTTCTGATTTGGACCACAAGACGAAATAAAATTGAATATTTATATATTTTTTTTTTTTTTTTCGTTTTAACGCTACCACTGAAATAGTTACACTTTACTTTGTAAATGCAATAAATGTGGATTTAATAGCCACGTCTAATGTATCTTTGCACATTATTTATAATTTTATGTGGAACTATTAAAAATAAAATATTTTATTAAAAACACAATTTGTGAGGCAATGAAAATTTTGAGGCAAGGTTACTTATTCCATGGTAATTCGCGCGTTCAATGAAATGTCGTCAAAGTCTTCGTTAACACTGAGAGCATTAAAACAGTGACAAGTTGGTCATGAATATTCATCTCTTCCTGGGTCACTATGAAGCTATCGCTCACCAGTACGCAAGGAATTATGTCCTTAATATAACCCCCAAGTAAGGAACTATAATACTGCAGTCCCCAGCTTAGACGCCAGTCGATTCTGCGGAGCATGCCAATGCCTTGAGCAGTCTGGAGACCAAGGAAAAACCCTCGGCCTAGAACCGAACCCCGAACCTTTTGACTCTCCAGTCAGAAGTGACGTGGTATACTGTTGGTAAATACAGAAAGTATATGGACTAAAACCAACGAATGATTCTTTGTAGTTGCAGATGAATATGTTTTCGTTGAAATCAAGTCGAACTCCAACTTTCAAGTTCTGGGTTCTGTCGTAAACACGGTGCACATGAATGTGATAAGGAAAAGAAGAATATTTTGGCCGAAGACATAGCGTTAATTTACAAATATCCCTAAACTAGGAGGTTGTAAGGCGTCTAAGGCGTTCGTTGATATTAATGAATACAACAAAATCAAATAATTTTTTTATTAAAAAATCAATTTCTTTTAATAATGCACGATTGAAAATTATTTGTGATATATAAAGATAAAAAAAAATATTTGACCAAATGTTATATTAATGTATATAGAGTGCATATGTGCTATTTACCAATAATTTTAGCAGCAAGAAAATAAGTGACCGCAAAAGCATAACATAATATACAAAACAAAACAAATCTGCCAATAAATATTTGGGCACATAGAAATAAATTATTTACATAAAAGACAAAAATATTAATGGTTTTAGGTCAAATTTATAACATGAATGTATTAGCTTATTTTTAATCAAAAATTTTAGTTTCGAAAGGGCATAACTACAAAATTCGAAATATCATCAAAAGCTTCCCACTGACACAAACTTAGATTTCCAAGAAGGAAAAAAAATTACACAGTTTTTCGTTTAGAGCTAACCTTTCTGTGATATAATCCGTGTTTGTAATTATAAGCATTATTATTCGTAAAGCACCTAAGGCGCCTACTGAAAAATGATGAATATGAAAAGCACTTAAATTTAATAATCAATGCGTGTTCCACATACGTAGCTGTATTTCAAAATTTTACTCTATTGTTACACTTACATTTTCTATTTTATACACATCTCTATGGAATATGTTTATATTTGTGCTTTATGATACGCTTGTCTCCAAAGTATACATATCTCTTTGTTACAGAGTCAGTGATTCAGTGATGAACCTAACTATATATATATAGTTAGGTTCATCACTGAATAGTTCATCACTATATATATATACCTATGATAATATGTAACCAATGTTCTTTGTAAATACAAGGATAATATTTTAACGGTGTACCAGCAGAAGTTCAGCTCTGCGGGTGAACAGACATAGAAGTTTTTTTCTTTGTGGTCGAGGAATGAGCAAGCCTTTGGGTGGCACCCCTAGCCATTCAAGGAAGAACTGTGGAGTGGTTGTTGGGGTTACCGCAGGCATTCTCGCCCTCCAGACCACGTGATCCGGGCCTAATAATGCCGGCATCCGATAACAGCTCACGCAGAAACGCAATCTATCACCTCGGGAAGTCACGGGCGAATCGACAGGGGTGAATGGCTTCCCTTCAATAGATAACAGCTTTTCAACAGGGACCCAATCTTCTCGGCTCAGGCGACGACAAAAGAAAACGCTGAAAAGAAGAAGGTAAAATATGTTTGTGTACATAGCCGGCTGTTTGCCCAACGGCTCCCGTATTTTAACATAGGTATAGGGTAAATATTCTAGTTTAACAAAGCGTCAAGTTAAATATGCTATAGACGCATTAATTTTATAAAATTGAAAAAATATATATATTCTGAGTTTGTTCAATTTTTCAACTGTTGATAATTTTTCTACATTTTAATTAGTCAATTAAAGTTATTTACATACTTAAGTGTACCATAATAATTCAAGGGGCTCTAAGGGTGTATATAAATGCTAAAGCTTTGAATTTCCAAAAATATTTTAATGAATATCGTATTTTTTTAATAATTATTCACTATCGAAATATCATGATTGTAGAACCAAAATTTCTTTAAATTGTGTTGTTTTTAAAAAAAATTGTGTTAAAAATAATAGCGATTTTCAATTTTAATTTGTTACAAGCAGTAATTTTGGCGGGATAAGATTTTTAAGTAAAATCATTACCATTCACCAATTTTGAGAAACAAAATTTTTTTAACCTAAGAATTTATCTTGAACAATTTTATAATGTCCGGAAATCACCACATTAACAAACAGACCAATAAACGAACAAGTTGTTCTTTCTGTAAAATTTTGATGTTAAAATATTTATTGCTGTAAAGGTAACACCTCCAGTCGTATACACAAAAATGAATATGAAAATTTACACATGAACATTTACTTTTCAGAATTTAAGATAAACCATATGAAACTGATAAAATGTATATGTAAATGTACAAATAAATATTCCCTTGACAGAACTTAAGACGAACTACATGAAACTGAAATAAAATAAATTGTAGCTTTTATTCATAACCAGTCCCACATTTTAAATTATATTATTTAAAAAAATTATAAAAAAACTGTTTTAGGGCCCTGTGTAATGAAATTGTCTAAAATGGTTAATATTTTAGTTCTTAATGTTTAACATGATGTTTTTAATTACATTATCATATTTTTAAGTTATCGTTATTTATACATCCAAAAATATTTAATTCGTATATTACACAATAATTTCAAAAATAAAGAATTATTATAACTATCAAAATATTTCCAACAGGAAATTTAACTTTAACCATGTTTAAACTTTCAACGTTAATATTCAAGTTTTTCCAGCAATGTGTTTCTCGCCATAGCCATTCGTGTGATTAAAACTCGGCGTGTAAATTTGAGCTGTTTAACCACCATTAAAATTGCATGTCTTGAAATTTTTTTTAGCTTCTATGTAGTTAGTTTTTAAATTACGAAAATATGGCAACTTGTGATACTAAGTATAAGTAGCTATATAAAAAATTTTATACCACTTCTATAAAAAATTTTAACACGTCATTTCAAAAAATTGTTATAGACAATTTTAAGACGCAATATTCTTAAATGAATGATTTTTTACTTTTAATTTTAATTCATGCCATTATATTTTTGCACAGCGTTTTAAACCAGTTTATACAAAAATGTAACCCGGTGTCATTGAGAAATAAAAAAAATTTGTAATCATTATGGCTTTTCCGCTCGTAAGGAAATATGGCTAATGAAATTTGTAAGGCTAATTAACTTATCCACTAAGGATATCTAACTTATCATAAATCATCTCGAAGTTACGTTAGTGTTGTAAAAAAAAAGCGTAACCTCCATTTCATACCAGGTTTAAGAGTCTTCTCCTCCCATTTTCCTTTAAGATTAGCGGCATTCAAAATGCTTGGCCCGACGCGTTATATTCGCTGAACCAATTACGTGACGTGCACCGAAACCCGACGCGACAGCACACGATCCGTCGCTCTAACTGGAGGGTCGTTCGGGGAAGTCTTTAAAAACGAGAGTCGTCTCTTTCACGAGCGGACAGTCAACTCTCCGACGCAGGGCTGAGGGCGAAGACGTTTTTATCGCTCGTGAACCAGGCGGCGCTGCCGGGCGAGTCTGCCTTGCGACGCCCAGTTGCCGTGAGGTCCACGGCAAAGTTCATCTTCTGGGCCTTGAGGCATTCTTCTATGGAGCAGGTGTCTGTTCTGAAGTTGAAGTCAGCTGGTAAGCAATTGAAAAGCAAAACAAACCACATCTGTATAAAATATAACTTTTTATAAATTTGTTTGTATAGCAAAAAAAGAGACGGTAGGAAGAATCGTAAAGGTGCCATAATGTAGAAAATAATTATATATAAAATTAAACCCATAAATTTGCAAGTAATTAACGTTAAACTTCATTATACCAAAAAAATTAATAAATAATAGTTTAAAAAATAAAGAAAACACGCTTTATATAGAAAACCAAACTAAAAAATAGAAAATAAATTTTAATAAATTTGAATTTAGAATAGTGTAAATTTTTTTAATAAATATAAATTAATAATAGTAAATATAAGAAAAAAATGTATTTTATTAAAAAAAGGGTGGGGCGTTTTTTTAGATACTATCAAAATGATAATCCTTCTACTCATATAAAAGTGTTCGCACTTGAGCGAAATGGTTTTCTTTACAATGTGCGAACTCTTTTCTTTCAGTTTGTCTTTGGCGCGATATAAACAAAGTCTACTGAATATTGTGAAATTATATTAATTGACAAAAATCTTATTTTGCAAATTGAATAATGGAATAATCTTATCAAATTAGTGTATTCTCATCGGTCCTCGATAAATCTACAAAGTTTGAATGAAATCTGGCCGTTTATAGTGGGTCAAAATCGCACTCAAAGGAGTCGGTTACAAACATACATACAAACAAACATACAGGTGAAGCTAATATAAAGCGTGTAAAAAATTGGTTTTACTAACCATATAAAAAAGGGAATGGGATGTCCTTGAAGTCAAGTATTAACATGGAAAAGATTGTATGCACCTCTTAAGTTGCTTCTTATCATCCTGTTCTGGGGCATCAGTGCCACCTATTTGTTCTTGATTTCGCACCATACATCTCACATGGATTATTGGCTTGACATATCTCAAAACCTCTATTGATTATTATTATTATATAACACTTATCGTTGACTCACTGACTGACTTTGTAACGCTGTATTAAATCTGTTCCTCCTAGCATTGATGCCGAGTACGTGGCGCAAAGACAATATGCATGGGGACATAGCGTCATATTTGGACGAGGCCGGTAGTGTCAGAATTTTTCAGTGATAAAGTTGTGAGCCGTGGCATTGTCTGCCGAGTTTTAGCCGCATATATTTGTTTGATATATTTCAAGTTGTTGACCTCCACTTGCAAATTTCAATCAATCAACCATAGATGTGTCAATTTTCCAGCGCTAACGATAGGATTTAATTGATCGCGAATATATATTAAGGTACATTTGAATTGTAGCATGCTATTGTTTTTGCGATGTATATTCTATTAAGCATCTTCAATACCAATAGCACTGCAATATGGTTGCCATCCTGGTGAATATTAAATCAAATCCACCGCAAGGAAAATAACATGTTTAAAGACTGCATTCAACAGCTCCCAGACTTCTTACTTCCATGGTAACTGGGTGAAGCCTTTTTTACCACGTTTTTTTTGTTTAAGCTTGACCGGTATGTTTGAATGAACTAGTTAATAGAATTATTTCATTAAATTTTTACCCACTTTTCGAGGTCAGATTGTGTTAATATTTTTCATACATATAAAGAATATCTGACAGTACAATATTTTTATAACTTAAGTCCAATTTGTTAAGGGGGTGTGGAGGAGGTCTTAGGGTCAAGATACCTAATTTTGAGCCATGGGTAATAACCAGACTTTTTGTGTAGCCATTAGGTCGGGGCATGGTGGGAATTTGCCTCGGGATCAACTGTTACCTTGGGTATGGGCCTGGAGGGGGAGGGGGTGAAAATTTTAAAACTTAATGCTTTTTCAGTTTGAAGTGTTTCCGAACCAAAATGACGTGTTAAAGTGGAAAATGTGCTGTGGTAAGGGGGGAGCCGTAAACCCCAAAATGTAGAAAATTTTAAGAGTATATTCTTTCGATTGAGAGTTTTTCGAAGGTCGTATTTTGGTGGAAAATGGGCCAGAACTTCTTCTTTCTCCCCCTGCCCGGGGGGGGGGGGGGGAGTGAAATGCCCCTTAATTTCTTAACTTTAAAATATAAATTATTTTTTATTTAGAGTGTTTCTGAGGTCGCGTTACGGTGGAAAATGTTCCCGGGGTTCGTTAATGGCTATATGGGTACTATATCTAAAATTATCTGGCCACTCTTCCGGCACCGGCGTGATTAAGCGTATGATACGAATATTCCATCAGTCCGTGTTGATTTCGGCACAGATAGTATAAACATATATATATATATATATATATATATATATATATATATATATATATATATATACTAGCGGACCCGACAGACATTGTCCTGCCCAAATGTACTTTTTGTGAGATATGGATATGGCGGTAAGTATTTCTACGCTGGACATTTTGTATCTTCTCATTATACATACCCCTCCTCTTGGGCACGCCACTGCCGTTACCAAAAACCTTTCCCATGGTTACGCAGAAGGCAACAACAATGCAAAAGCCCGTTGCCATGGAGGCTAATTATCAACAATGCTTAGTTTTTTTGCTTTTAAAGCATGTTTTTTTTTTGTTTTTTCTTAACTCAGAATCGAGATAAAATATCCAATTGTGAATCTAAACCATCCTCGAATCCCCGTGAACTCACACAAAAAATTTCATCAAAATCGGTCCAGCCGTCTAGGAGGAGTTCAGTGGCATACACACGCACACAAGAAATATATATATAAAGATATATATATAGGTATATATATATAAACCAATAGCCATTAAGTTTCCAGCAAAATAAAGCTATGATACTGCTGAAAGGCGAATGTTGCCATAAATTCTGAATTAGACATCTACCTTGCATAAAATGTAAATCTGAACTATAGATTATGCAGTTGTTTATTTGGGATCGTGTATTTTTGCTGTCGGGCAGGCTTATGTAGCTCAGTCGCGTAAATTCACTGGATGGTCTCCAAGTAGAAGAACATGATTGCTATAAGATTACAAGGATAGTTCCATATAATGTTGACGGAATAGCTGAAATGACTATATTACGTAGGCTAAACATGAATGACTAATTTTAAGTTCATTGTAACAAATAAATAATTTATTCACTCATATTTTGTTTCAATTACTCACATTAAAAATTATTGTATTTTGAGACTAAAAAAAATAAAATAAACTTTTAGTTTTAAAATTAAATACCCCCTATTTTATTATTGATTAGACTAAAAATTAAAAAAAAATTAATTTAATATTTTTGTCAAACAGCTAAATAATGCACCATAACTCTGTATAACTAAAAGCATAGGGTGCTCATTTCTATCATTTTAGTAATGACTGTATCTGAAAATTAGTGATAGAAAATTTAAGTCAAATGATATCAAGCGACTCCTAGGCGTAGATCCCTAGGGTACCAGCGAACCGCTCATTCTCGTATGTATATTTTATTAAATTTCCTAAGCAAGTAAAATAAATTGTTAACCTACGTTTGAAAAATGTAAAATGGGCATTATATTTTGGAGAGATGCTAGAATACATGCCATTTTACACTTGAAAAGCGTTCTAATTGCAACAAAGGTAGTTTAAACATTTTCTGAAGGATAATAAACTACTTACAGTACAAAATTCCAATCACACAATCACATGCAATAAGGCCGAAAGTTAAAGTGTGGCAGTAGCTAAGGGACAATAGACACAGACTTAAATGTGTACTAGAAAATATCGTGAATTTTTAATCCTTTGCACTATACTATGTATATAATATTCATCAAAATAACTCTATATTTTTTACTCCTTCGTTTTTAATTTTTTCCTTAACATTTATAAGAGTGAGACTTGAATTTAGTATAGCTACCTTTACCCAATTAAAACGTTAATTCATTTTATGTATTTTTATTTAAAAACCATTTTTGTCTTTGATCTATTATATGTATATACATATATATATTTAATTGATCTGAATACAGTTGAGATTTAAAGATATCCACGGAAGTAACGTGGCCAAAGTACATGATCAGAAGATACTAAGTAAAGTTATATTTTGACCAAGGTAATATACAAGCAACATCATACACAGGATTGTACAGTCTAGTCTGAATATATCTAAATCCACTTAAGTTATTTTACTTTAAAAACTAACACCTCATGTGTTAATCTATGTAGTTCTATATAATTGGGATTCTGATTGCAAAATTTGTTTTTTTTTTGTTGTTTTTTTTTGCACAAGGTAAACATGCATATTAAATAGAGACATTTGTTTTGTTGTGGACTAACAATGTTTTCCAGATATCGTTGCACTCTAAGACAATGCTTACTAGTTCATTATTTATTAAGTTTAGTACTCTTTAAAGTATACTTAAAGATACAAGTGTTAGACGTAAATTAATATTCGAGATTCTTAAAAGAGTACAAATAAATTCCGAACATAACAGGCTTGTGCTTTGCTTCGTTTTAATTCGTATTTACATATGTTTCTGCAGGAATATTTTATTTAATAATATCACGTCAATAGTGTTCTGGCTGTTCGAATTCGCTATCGTTGCAAACACTGGTATTTCAACACGACACTTTCCATAAGAGCACCGTGTATACGCAAGCGTTTTACGTAAACCCCACCCTCTACAAATATTATTTTATACCAACTTTAATGTTCCCCATATAAAGTATTACATAATTAATGATTTGACATTAAGTACACTTTATTAAAATTTTAATTTTTTTTCTTTTCTAGAGGAACTCTACTAGAAATATTAGGTGTTTTTTTAAAGATAATTAAGTAAGTATGCTAGCAATAACATAATATTAACTGTAAATTTTATTTTAAAGGCAAAATATTTTATATGAATAATATTAACAATATAAAAAAATAATTATAACTTCAAAACCAAATATTTAGTTTTCATTTATGAAAAATATTCCATTCCTTTTTTGCAAATAAATAACACTACCTTAAATGTTAAAAAAAAAACACAAATTTTTACTTAAAGTAGAAATGTTTATGGATGTCAAATCTTTAGACCTATTAGTATTTTAGTTTTATATTAATAATTAGGACAATATTAAATATACATTCAAATATTATGAAATATTTTATTGGGTCTTTATTTACTATTCTTGCAATTAACTGGGATGAGTCAGGCATTGATAAAAATATGTTATCATAAGTATTAGAATAATAATTTTACGGCAGTCAAACTATGATTTAAAACATCTATTTTTTTTGTTAAAATATATATTTTCGATTAAAATTTTTAGAACAACATGACAATAATGATCATTACTTGGGTAAAATTAACTAAGTTTTTTTTGTCAGGGCCACGCTCAAGTTCAACAAAAGGCAACGTTTGAATTTAAAGTAGGCTGTAAACTGTCCTTCACTCAACTTAGAGATTAGGCCTCGGAAATAAAAAAAAAACACCCCTTAAGAAAGGTGAAATTTTTCCCATTCAAAAGCACAATACTCTCGTTGGCCTAGAACAAGAACCATCACCGAGTCCTTTGTATCCGGGCAGAGACGGTCCGTCGTGCACGACGAACGTTTCGCGATAAAACAAGGGATGGAAAGAGGACACCACTTTTAATTAGGTACGCTTCATTCTTTTGCATTCCGCATTTCTTTTCCTTCCTCCAACTCTTAACTTCACCCGACCACTCTTTCTCTCTCATTCATCATATTAGCAGACCCAATTTATTTCTTCGTATTATTTTTTTCAAGCTTTCATTTCCATTATCTTGTTTTCTTTATTTTTTCTTCTCTGCTCCCGTAATGGTAGAACAGGGCGGGGATACCCCCACGCTCTTACTTCTGCCGGAGCGTGTTCTATTTGTAGTCCAGCACATTTCGTTTTCACCCTCCCGCGAGCAAAGTGAAAAGAAATGTCGGGTCCTCGCTGTTGTTGAAAATGAAAGAGGAAGGCGACGCTGGCTGCAGCAGTAGCAGCAGCAGAAGCAGGAGTGCCACGAGGGTTGGATCCGGATGAATTCCAGAAATGGGGGATAGGAGGGTAGACTCGGACTTTTGCAACACCCACCACTGCGGACAATGTGGCCACAATCTTACTGCCACCAAGTCCCTCCCGTCGTTTATATCTCCTTCTCCCCCTCTTGTGATCCGGAGTCGATACGTTTCGATTATAGTTCGCACGAAAAGAGAGAGATAGGCATGGGACAGAAAGGAAACAAATTCGGCGGACGAAGGAAACCCGGAAAAAGGGAAGGAGGAGGAGAGAAGAAGGAAAAAATTGGGCAAGGCATTCCAGCCGATTAAGTTCGGAAACGCTTCACAAATACGGCCACCAATTTTCTGCCAGCCGGATCGCGGACTAGCCGGATCCTTTAAGACCCTCTCTTCTCTGGGGAGTTTTACCTCTTCGCAAATTTTATGTAAATGTCACACCTTCTTTTGCGATTTATGAAATTTTCAAAACAGTTTCTCGCTTTGTGTTAGTGTTGTCTTGCACATGATTAGGCATCCCATTTTAAGGAGGATTATGGACTTTTTGGTCTTAGACATCTTTCTGATTCCACACGAATCATGCTGGAGGTTTTGGTATTTCCATCACCAGTCTGGTCATTTCTCCACGTTCGTCATGACGTATTAGAGCAGATGACAAATTGTGATCTCGTACATAAACGGCTCTATTACGATCTCAAATGCATGTCAACCCATTAGGTACATATGCAGGAAATGCAGAAGAGATCAGAAACATCAGCGAGCTTATTGGAATAGCATACTTCTGTTTTTGGCTAGATTCCTTGCCGTGTAAAAAGAGACACATGAATGACATATCGGTGATTATATACACGGTAAACAACACACCGTGCGTATCATTATCTGTGTATCTAGGTCATGGCAAAATAACATTCCACATGATGAGTATCAAGGGTATCTCCACGCACGCATCAACGATTCAGGCAATAAAAGGAGCCTATCCGTATCATATATATATCGTAAGTTTGCACACCCATTGCTATATAAGAACTAAACATTGATTAAATGCATAGTTTTGGGAAACCAAAAAAAACTTTTAATTACCGAACTCTTTAATGGTTGGTTAATATACCATCTTAGGAAAAAGTACTATATATATATATATTCATATACTTACCGACTTTAATTCCACCACAAGTGCTAGTCTAATTTTAATTTTGTAAAATCTCACTCACATACATACGATGACTTCGTGAAATTTCCTTTTGTTTAATATTACTATGCCAAAAATTCCCAATTCGTGGCGCTAATTTGGGAAGTGATATGGCACAACAAATTGTAAAGACGTCTTTTGTTTAACCTGGTAGGTCTACACAGTGACTGTTAGGACGGGTTCATTGACCTACAGTCAGCTTGTAACATTGTTTTTCGGAGTGGAGATGTGTGAGCCACAGGTTTACGAGGCTAGTAAATAACTCTCCAGACTAGTCTATCAGCAATCGAACAGCACGCTTGGCCTGATATAAAGGCGTGCCCGGCGCTGTGCTGTTCATTCGACGAACATCTACGAGTCAGGGATTATCAAGCCGTGGTCCGCAACCCTCCCTCTACTAAGACGACAGTTTGTGCGGAACTCGGCTGACGTCAGTTGGCTGTCACTAAGTCACTACGTCATAACGTCACTGGATGATTACGCCAGTGCTTGTCTTCAGTGCTGGGCCACGATGCGTCAGACTCCACGACCGAGAGAGCGAGTCGGCGAAGTCTCACTTCACCACGCTCGCTAACCGACAAGGGACCGCCGGCCCGTTGTGACCAGGAGACTTGGCCACACCTCCGAGTTCAACCAGCTGCGGGGGAACGCGGCTACGAAGGCAGCGAGTGAGGGGGACAGCTCGCTGCTGACGGGAGCTACGAGCTGGGTCTTCGACCGGGGGGAGACGGAGGAAGCCTGCTCGCACAGCTGAGGCTGGTGCGGACCCGAGAGGGCTGTGGAGCCGAGGCGGAGCGAGTCCGCGGGGCGGGTCCACGATCGGGCGGCCCTGGCGCAGAGGACCCCAGCGCTCCCCATCCTGTGGGTCGCGAATCACTGGTGGGTCCCGGAATTAGTACAGTGGGTCGCAGCGCGATCCTAAACTTATCAGAAACCATAGAATAAACCATCAGAAAAGATAAGAGAAACACTACATCCCTCCCAGATGACTCACACAGTCGCACAGGTGGTGCACACTCTGGCAACGCCGCTCCCCCTCCAGTTCTACCGTCGCACTGTCAAAGGTCACGCCACGTGAGCACTATTGTTTACTTACCTCAGATACTCAGTCTTACTGTGGACATCGTGCAGTGAGTTACATATTTGGTGCAGCTACTGGTACAACGTGTTGGTGTTTGGTTTAAATTTTTGATTTGTGATTATGTTGTGGTTTAGGAAAGTTTTGAAGATGGACAAATGGTTTAAAAAAATTGTAAGTGAGTATAAAACCCCTATTTGCACATATTTCAAATATATATCTATTGTTAAATAATTAAATGTTTTGCTACAAAGTGCTTATATTTTGTCAACCATTTTTAAATCAGAACACAAATTATTTATCAATAATGAATCTGTATCTTCAAAAAGCGCACATATATATGCAATAAGTAATAGTAATTTATATATACCTAAGAATGGGATACAATACAAATAAGGTTTTTTACTCCACCATGGACCGATAGACCGTGGAGGTATTTCGATAAGAAAAGGTGGTCCCTGCTGAAAAAGGTTTGGGAACCACTGCTCTACCCAAAGCGCCGTCAGTGGTTCCGCAGGGAGGCAGTCTCGGAGAATTATTACCAGGAAAGTAATTTGTACTGATGTACGCCAAGCTTTTCGGGCGGAGTACAGTGACAGACATAATCTCCCGTTATTCACGTTAGTAGTCGGTACAATAATACGCCTCAGCTCAGCTGGAGCGTGTCGGGGTACTTTATTCGTAATTTTGAACTCCGATCTGTCTACTTGCTATTAATTGTTTTCTCCACTATGAATGTTAAGCGACAAGGTACAATTAATAGTTAGTTTTACTTATTTGTTACACTACATTAAAATATGTTATTAATTTTATTTTTCCACTCTGTGTTTGTTGTAAATCCATTTACGAGTGATGTTTCAGTAATTATTTTAATGTTATAGCATTAGTTTTATTTTGGTGAATAATTTATCAGAATTATGGCCTTACTATTTATTAAACCCAGGTACAGGTTTTGTAACATGACTTATTGGATCACAGGTGATAAACCATTGTGATTTTTATGTGATTAGGCCAAGTGACCAGGCCACGAGTGGCGGATTGTGAAGCTGCTCGAACCGGCCAAGTCCCTTGTGAAGGAAATGTTATCATCTGAATTGTATATCATTTTTTTTGGCGAAATAATGATTACATGTCATGAAGTGTGTTGTGCTGTTTGCCGCTGTCCTACTGGTTTAAGTCCTTGTAGCACTGCACAGTGCAGAACTTTATACCATCGATGTAGGGATCGCCGTACATTGGTGAAAACACCAGGCATGTCATGTAGGGCACTAGCTGTAATGAAAATCAGGGCCACGAGGTCTTCATTTGAATCGACAGGACTTTTATCGTTTGATATGACTCTCCATGTGATACCAGAGGCAAAAGTCGAGGTACAAGAGATAAGCATACGTTGTATGGTGCCTTGTGCTTATCATGTGGCGTTCTTTCAACAGTCAATTAACGTACCATGAATTTTGAAATTCCTGTAAATACGGTCTCTACAAATGATTTTTTTTTAATTAACCTAACATGAAGTATTTTTTACAAAGATTCACGGAATTATCTTCAAACCTTAGTAGATTGTTCGGTCTCTGAAAATTGTTGGCACTACCACAGCACGCATAGGTAAGCCTTCCATGAGCAGAAGAGATTTGCAGAGACCTTTCAGTGTCCACAGTGTTCTGGTCGATTTAATTATCCGCATCTATTCATTAACCAGACGAGCGCTGGAGATGATGAGCTGCGGAGCTCAGAGGCCGTCGGTGCTGGCTAATCGTGTGGGATTCTAGGCTGCTTGGTGGTCTGAAAGGAGGTGACCCGTCAGTACTTCCAAAAAGTAGCGCTGATTTCTCCAGCCCAGGAACAAGAAAAAAAAATATTTCGTGGTGCATCAGACAAGGAGACATAACTCACTTAGCTTATCAGCGATTGTGGTAATTTATATGCCAGGTCCTGAATTTCGTTTAGCTTACAACGTAAATATGCTCAATAGTTAAATATTATTTTTAATATGCAACTATTAGTAACACAGGTCTACACATATATTTACATTAAAAACTTATTTTAAATTTTATTACTTATACTGTCTCGAATTATGTAGCAAAATAAACTTAATCCACTCAATTTGCATAAGACATTCTGGTTTATATTCTCTGCTCCCAAATTTTCATAATAAGTTAAGATTCAGGACAGAAACGTCTAGTAAATTTTAGTATATTATAATTGTTTGTGCGGTACAATCATTTAATAACCACTTATAACATTACAAAGTCAATAAGTAAAATAATAATCCAGTAAAAGACATTGCACCCTACAAAACATTAGAATGTAAATCAGTTTTGATAGTCAAACAAATAAAAATTATGTAATATGTAATAATAAATATATATAATAAAATAGCAAATTAAATTATCTAAACACCAATAAAATTTTTGTAAAACTATCTGTTGATGTACTCGGCTATACAAGACTATTAATATCAACTGGTAGGCTTGAAATATTAACAAAGAGTTTGATTCTTGTGAACAACGTTAGATAGTAATCACAATATTACCCAGGAAAATCTATCAAGACTTGTCTTCTCTAATTTCCGTAAAAAAAAACATTATTATATAGTCGCTGGATTCAGGATGTTTTGTTAAGTATCTATATATTTTTCTTGTTTGCTTTGTAGCTGAGCTTCACCAGTTGAAAGAGCAAAACATGTTTGCCGTACAATGAAAACCTTGCAGATGTTGAATAAAATGTTATTCCTTGAAGTCAAGTTATGACGGGCAGATTATATTTATTCAATTCCACTGGTGTCAAGATAAAAGTGATTTTTATGAGAGTAGTATTTTCTCTTTCAAGATGAGTCGTTATTGAAGCAAAGTTGTCAATATTTAATACTCATTTCTTACTTTTTAGATGGACCTTTTTCTGTATAAAATATACTGATATCATTAAAAGTTCCTAAAACACTGAGAAACAAAGCACCAGGGACAACTTCGTAAACAAAGTAAAGGATTTTTTGTCAGGTTTCTGTGCTGGAGGTATTTAATTACGAAACTAATCAAAAGTAACAGGTTCGTTAAAGTTTGATAATTAGGCGAGTGTTCAGTGACACAGAACCGCACGGTAAAATTCGCAATAATTCCAATAGTTATTTTTTCTGTTGAATATATTTACAAGGAGAATGTTCTCAAACTTATTTTACATTGAGAAAAAAATAAACTTACTACGGTAAGGAAAAAAAAAATAGCGATTGATAGTTCCTATTCGGGGTAAACACATAAATATGTATAAACAACTCAAATGTAAATGCACACAGAAAGTATAAACTGGAGAACGTGAAACCTAGGTGGTTAACAAAATGCTTGAGTGTGCAATTGCTAGTAATGTTTGATTAACTGTTCCAGGATGGATTGGAGCAGTGCTCCCAACCTCGACAGTACCGTAAGTTTGTATCATTGTTGTCCCTCCTCTAGCAACTAGATCTAACGCTCTTCCACAAAGGCGGTAACCATTGTTCGAGTGCCCATCTGACTGAATATTATTAATCCTTCTTTATCTTACTGCTTAATTTGGTAGTTTTTTGTTTAGAATTTTGTTTAGAAGAAGAGATTAGGTAAGTTTACAAGTAGTATAGTAAAGGGGGCGAGCGCTAGAGCTATAGCCAGGATTAGGATGGGGTCAATGGCAGACCGCCCTGACATCATGGAGGCCATCTTGGAGAACCTTGACCTTGAAATTTAAAATTTACCTTGACCCTTGACATTGCACTGTACATTTCACATTGTTCTTCACCTTTGACATTGACCTTTGAACAGGACCTTGTCATTTTACCTTACATTTGACCTTGAAATTTAAACTTAACCTTCAAATTGAACAATGACCTTGACATATCAGTCGCCATCGGGGATTCCACCATCTTGACATTGAGTGCTCCAATTTCTGATCGTTGCAATTTTCGTTATGGTCGCCATAATGGATCTGATGTTACAGTCACGTTTTTAGATTCTGGCACTACAGCCGCCATATTGTTGTCCTCTGCAGGAGACCATCATCATTTTGAATGATGTCACTGCCGCCATTTTGTTTTTAATGTTATGCTGGAGGCCAACATCTTGTAAACCATCTATCTTTGTTTTTTGTGTTTGTTCCTATATAGCGCCAGTATCGCTCGGTCTCATGCATATAAGGTAGATGTACCAATACCTACCAGAGCTGCTATGGTCCTTATCGACTTATTAAATTTAACTTTTTATTCAAAATACTTTGGAAGCACTGTGATTCGAACCAACACAGCTTTTACCTTTGGGTTGGAAAACATACGCAATTAACCGCACGGCCATCGAGACAATACCAGACTCAAAACTGAACAATCTTAATATATATAAATCTCGTGTCACAATGTTTGTCCTCAATGGACTCCTAAACCACTTAACCGATTTCGATGAAAATTGGCATTTATGTGTAATTTTTTCCAACTTGAGAGATGGGATAGTTTTTATTTCGATTAATGGTCTTAATCTGATAATTTTAGAGTTTTATAATGTGATGTATGTATGAGTTGGCAGAAAATCACCACGGCAACGGCTGTAGCATTGTTGATGCTTCATTCGTCTCCATGGCAACGACTATTTCATTGTTAGTGTAGTCCTCATCACTCATTAAATACAGACCACCAATTTTTAGATATATACAGGTAAATAACTATACACTGGTAGAACAAAGTCGGTCGGGATTTGAAAGTGATATAAATTATTCAAATTAAGAAGACAATTACTAACTACATCTGATTTCTAAAAAGGTCCAGTGAACTCTTTACCAAGTCAACCGATTTCGATGAAAATTGGCATTTATGTGTAATTGTTTCCAACTTGAGAGATAGGGTAGTTTTTATTTCGATTAATAGTCTTAATAATTTATAATTAATAATAAACTGATTATCAATGTTGATTGGTGTTTAAGCCCGGGAAACAGTGGGTACTTCGTTTCCATGACAACGTTGCGTGCTTGAGAGTCGGGAAACCATCGGTGCTATTCGTTTTTTCTTCGGTACATTACAAAGCATTGTATTAAGTTTTTGTCAAAATTAATTAATTTTCATTTTATTTCATTTATTATAACTGTAAATAGGAGATTTGGTCTCATTTTCCCCCCCATAAATACAACCGTGCGAAGCCGGGTCGGGTAGCTAGTATATATATATAAACACATATTCTGACTTGTATTTTTTTCATTTGAAAAAATAATAAATATCATAACCTGTTCGATACACAGCCACAATATTTATATTTTAAATACATGCTACCAGGAGCAATAGTTAACAAATATCACTTGCTAGAGAGCACTGCCGCCATCTTGTTTTCATTAATCGATACAAGGATCGCTAGTATCACATGCCATGTGCTAGAGTGCAGTAATATTAATTAACAAATGATCAAATGTTGCGGAATCCACCACCTTGTCTGATGTCTTGGCCACCATAATAAAATTCCGTAATTAATTAGCTAGAAATTCTGAAAAAACCAAAACTTCATAAAAAGAAACACACATTTAAATAATAATTGATTAAATCGATTCCTGTCCTCGTTTCAATCCCTGGACTATGCAAAAAAAAAGGTTATTTAAGGTAAAAATTATTTATTCAATAAAGTGTTGTGAAAAATCCTAAAAGCAGCTTAGGTTCCTAGTCTACCAGCCTCCAGTACGCCGATTATGGAATGTTGGCCGTCATCTTGGAAACTCGTTATAATTAACCTAGAAATCGAGATAAATTGTATTAATCATTAAAAAAAAATCGTTTTCTAATGTAAGATTGACTCGATATATTTCCGTCCTTGGTTTGATTTTCGGTTAGTGATAAGAGTAACTAAAACTTATAATAAATTTTACCATTACGTTTCGAAGAGTATACTAACCATTCTCACTAAGAAAATTACTCTATAAATAATACCTCTCCAATGAAATAAACATGTTGTCGCTGTGCCTACCATTAAAGTCACATTTTTCGATATTTTGAATACCATAAATCCAGGTCTTGTACAATGTTAGGCGTATAAGCCATGCGTCTCCGAACCAAACGCACATATTCCTTAATCATTTATGCAAATAATTATAATTAAAATGTAAAATTAAACAAAAGTATTACAAAATAATAAAAATAATATTGAAACTAATAAATACAAATAAATCAAAAATAAAAATAAATTCTGGCTTGAACAAGAACTCTATCCTTGTTAAAAAAAGGAGAAGTTCAGAAGCTGGCAGAAGCGGTTGTTGTAATTTTAATTGGTATTTTTGTTATTTTGTAATCTTTTATTTTTATTTATCATTTATTTTTCCATTCTTTTTATAATTTGCTTATATTTATTAAGGAACATGTGGTTTGTTTTTTACGTATACTCATTATTCCTGTCGAAACTTCTGCTGATGTTCTCTAAGTGCTTCTGGTTATTTCTGAGAAATAAATCTCTGCATGAAATTTTTTTTAATTAATGAGTCAAGTAATTTTTTTCTCAGTGTTTCGTAAAAAATTGCTGAATATTTTTTTTACCAAATAAGAACTTGCAATATTTAAATTAATGGGACTAAGAAAAATACACTTTTACTAAGTTAAATAATATGCTTTAAGACAGCTAAGAGGCACTATCATGAATCACGAACTTCCTTCTCTTTGATGTCTAGCAAAGCATTCCTTCTCTTGAGACCGTGAGTGAGCATCCCACATCCTGCATAAAAAAATAATATTTACCTCAACACAACACGTGATGATATCTGTTGGCGGGAATAGGAACTACTGGCAACAAGTTCCGTGCATCAGGTAAATTAACTCTCACTGACAAAATATTTAAAAAAATCATAAGTAGGTAATGGTTCCAATTTAAAACTTTCAGTAAACATCTGCTATTAGTCTCAGTAACTAATATGGTTTCCTGTTCGGTGTTGGCAGCTGTATCGAAAGGGCACTGTTGTAAGTTTCGCAGCAAGGAATTTATATTGAGAAAGAAATGTAGACAACACGAGAAGAATGACTGTGTTAAAAATCCACTACGCAAAATTATAAGTTGCATTCGTTGTGGCAAGCCTTTTACGCGAAGAGAGAGCTTAAAAAGACAAGACATAACTTGTAACGTCAATACTGCTTGCAAGCTAGAGGACAACGCTGGAGTTACTATTCTAAAGAGTGTTTTGCATTTCGTAAATAAATTTCCTTGTCTTGAACGAATTGGTTTTCATAAATATTTTGATATCGACAAAGAAATTAAATTGAAGGACGTTGATGATTTATGGAACAATCAAGACAATTTAAGTATCCTTAACACGAAAAGTAAGAATACATGCAAGCCTAATTCAGGTAAATTCTCAGTAATTTGAAACAATGATTGACACTTAAAAATGAAGCTTAAATTACTATGAAGCATCTTCCACGTCAACGATTTCGAATTTATGTGGTAATTTGGGTGAAGACGCTGACTTCTACGATGATGACGACAGTAAAGCTGAGGCTGGTGACAAAACTAAAGACTGTGTGTGATGAAGCACCTAAAGCTGGCAAATCGAAAGCTGTGATGAAGCCTTGAGACTGAAACTATGGAAACAGCTTCATAAAATAAATAATTCCTATCAAGCCCATGATGAACACTGGGACGGCAGTGATCTTAAAAACATTAATAAAATATATTACAGGAAGATGACGATAGCAGAACAAATTGATTATATGTCATGGGAAGATCCTAAATTATTGGTTTGTCGCCTGAGACTTTCGGTTAGTGGAGGAAACTACTCCATACTTAAAGAGGCGAGGGAAGCTGGCTACATAAAATAATCACTTGTTTAACTTGAATGTGTAAAATATTGAAAAAAAAAATGATTTAGATCTAAAATTTTAATGTTTAATTTCTTGTAATCTGATTTCTATGTAAGACTGAGTTCTTGTAATATAGCATTTTTTTTTAAATTGTGTTTCCATGTGCTTCCTTTTCGTTGAGTGTGCACACTTTTCGTTGATTGTGTTTCCAATTGTGCTTCCTTTTAGTTGAGTGTGCTCACTTTTCGTTGATTGTGTTTCCAATTGTGCTTCATTTTCGTTGATTGTGCTTCATTTCAGTTTTTTGTGCTTTCTCTTTGTCGAATGTTTTTCCAATTATGCTTCCTATTCGTTAATTGTGCTTCTTTTTCGTTAATAGTGCTTCCTGTTCGTTAATTGTGCTTCGTTATCGTTGATTGTGATTCCTTTTCTTTGATTGTGCTTCTAATTGTTTTTTCCATATTTTCTTTAACTTTGCATCCAATTGTACTTCCTTTCCGTTGGTTGTGCTTCCAATTGTGCTTTCTTATCGTAGATTGTGCTTCCAATTGTGCTTCTTTTCGTTGATTGTGATTCCTCTTTGTTGAATGTGCTTCTGATTTGCTTGCTTTTCGCTAATTGTGCTTACGTTTTCTTTAATTGTGCTTCCAATTGTGCTAATTTTTGGTTGATTGTGCTTCCTCTTTGTCGAATATGCTTCCTTTTCATTGATTGTGGATCGTTAAGTCTGTACTCAGGACATGATTGGTCTTATGGTTCGGAGATATCTGGTCTAAACGCCTGACATTGTACATTGCCCGTTAAAAAAGGTTTTCCTAGTATCATCGAAAAATATCTCTTAGTTCGGAGATACTTGGTCTATACGCCTTACATTGTACATTACCAGGTTCTAATTTATTACAATTGTCGAAAAATTAGACTTTTATGGTAGGTACAGTGAATGTAGGGTGAATGATTAATAAAAACCACGAAAGGTAAAAGGAAACGTAATTTAAAATTTAACAAAGCCTTAGTTACTCTTATCACTGGCCGAGAATCAAACCAAAAACGGAAATCTATAGCGTCGATCATTATTTTAATAAGTGATTTTTTGGTGAATTTTTGAATTTTCCCGAATTTCTAGGTCATTAAATAACAATTTACAAGATGGCGGTCATTTCGGCTTACTGTAACCTTGTATATGAGGAACTAAAGCCAATTTGAGATATTTGAACCTGATTTATTTAATAAGTATTTACTGGCTAAAATAATTTATTTATGCGTTTTTAAAGTTCTTAAGCTGGGATGGATATCGATCTTTTCAGTCATAACATTAAGGAGTGATTTTTTTGATGAACTTTTGAAATTTTCCCTAATTTCTAGCTAAATAATTACGAATTTCCTATATGGCGATCAAATGTCATAATCTACTAACTGGATGCTGGTAGTAGAGGAATTTTAAATTACTTTAGCCCTTTCAAGCTAATTTATCGAAAATACCATTTTTACATAAAAATATGTTTTTGCATTATGATGAAGTTTGGAATTTTTCCCTTTTTTATCTAAATAATTACGAAATTTTAAGGTGGCATCCAAATTTCAAGATGGTGGGCGTCACAGTAATAGTAAATGATTACCGCACTCAAGTGGGTAAAAATTAAACGAACATGACGTAAACAAGATGGCGGACATGACATCATACTAGCTGGTGATATATCTTTATTGTCATTAGTGGTGGGTGTTCAGTTTGCCGGCCGCTTCCGTGGATGAAAGATGGTCAGTATTTTTTTTTTGCCCTCACCAGGTTCGAACAGAGGACTCCGAATTCCATGGCGTATGTGCGTTTTTTTAAATAATAATATTAACAGAATTATAATTAATTTTTTATCAAATTAAATTTTTTTTGCAAATTTTTCTGATATTCACGGATATTTTATATGTAGGTCGTAACGAAAATTGCAATGGTGACATAATTCAAAACGTCGGAAAATTCTAGAAAATAAAATGGTGGAATTAAATATGGCTAAATCCAAGATGGTAGATACAAGATGGTCGCCTTTCAAGGTCAAAGGTTAAGGTCAAGGTCATACAAGTTTGCCGCCGTGTCGTCACAACCCTAGATGGTGGACATCGGCTGCGGCTCCACAGCCTGAAGCCTGTCCCAGATCCGGCTATTATATACTACTGAATTGGGTTACGTTGTCAGAGCAATATTTTCTTGTCACGTCATAAGATAAAGTAACTTATAGTGTTTTAATAGGTCAGTAATATGCATACTTTCCCAACATTTTAGGATAAAACGTGGTAGGAATAAATAATTTTTTTAAAACCAACCATGCAATCTTACTGCTCTTTTATAATGATTATTATATTAATTTAGAAATAAAAATATTTTTGTATTAAATTATACTTTTTTTTAATGAACTGCTTGAATAAAATCCAGAATATTTAGTAACCCTAAATAAAGAATTTTTAGCTTTTTATCCAGGTAGAGTATATTATAAATGAAGGATATTTTACATAAACATATGTATAGTAGAACTGATTACATTATGACCGTTAACAATCATAATCTGTCTCTGAGTTCTGCAAACTATCTCCAATTTCATTACCAGAGTGAATAAAAATCAAGTAGGCCTTTGTCATAGTGTTGCGATGTTTTGTAAAAATGTTAATATTTTTCAGTAAAAAAAAACTTTTCAGACAATGATCCAAAATTAAATAGATAAATGAAAATTAATGATGATATTATGCGATCTGTTTTTTTTTAATTAATGAAACCTATCAGATAAATTGAATATAATGGGTAGTCGTGCTATCGCAAAAGAGGTCTAGACGTTCAAAAAAATATCAGGTTAAAATGCATACCAAATATTTAAACTCCAGTTATTTACTTAAAAAACTTTTTCTTGGCTGATTGGTTTCGGACTAAACCAAAATGATTAGAAAATTATGGGGAAGGAACGTAAACGAACAAAACATGGACTGTTTATCGTTCATTAAAGGAATAAGTTTGTACATGTAAAACCAATAAATAATGGAAAGTAAATATTTATTGTTTTTAAAGAAATAAAACACTCCCTTTTTAAATAATGTTTTTTGTGTTAACTATGTATTAAAGTAGGTTCATCAAGCTGCCACATATGTGGCCAGTGGCCAGTTCCTTTTTATTCCTTTGACACCATTGTTGGTTTTCACTTCATTTCGACCATCCAACTCGCAGCGGTGATATTCAAAACATCATGTGTTTTTATTTAATCAACTGGACCTAGGCGAAATCACAAATTGTCTTTACATTCTAGTAAAATACCAAAAGGGGTGAGGGGGGGAAATTCAATAAACCCCTTTTTTCCACAAAGACACTTATTTGAAAAAACAAACATGGTAAGTTTAATTACACTCTTTTTTATTATAAACATTTACATACTTTTTATTTATAGGAATTCTTCTAATATAAAACGACCAGTACTTAAACGTTTGTATTATTTTCTTTTTAATTAGTTCTTATTATTCAGTTCTGAAAATGTTATTCTGTTAATATTATTATTGTAGAAAAGGGATTATTTTAAATATTATAGGTAATTTTTTTTTCAAAATTGCTCGTTTTTATTTTAAAGGTTTATTCGTAGCTTAGGTTTGATAAATAATTGCTGTTACATAATTTCAACACTTTCCTCTTAAAGGTCGGCTAATGTGTCAAGCAACATTGTGATAGATACTGTTAATGTCAAACCATTAGTATATGCTATTTATTACGCAAATATAGTTAGTTAAAAAAATTTTAATACACATTTCAAAAACCAATAATTTAAAAACTGCTTAAAAAAACAATGAATATAAAGTTTCTTTCAATTTTAAAAGTCTTTCAAATAAAAAATTATACATAATCTAAATTGTGCCTAATAAAATACTATTTATATAAACATACTATTTTTTATAATCTTTTTTTTACCTATGCAGAATATATCACGTGAAATTTTGAATACGAATACAGTGTCTACGTCTTTGACGTATTATAGGATTATTTTAATTTTAAATGCACGTAATTTTAAGTATTAATTGCTCAATAATGATTTCATCTAGAGGTAAAATAATACATTTTTGAAGGTGAACATCAATAAGTGAATAATATATCCATGTATATATGCGGTTCATGTTGTCTGAAATAATTGTAAACAAGTGCTATTATAGTTAAAATATATATTCATTTTATATGAGAAGCAAAAAACTGCATTTGATTAATTTTTTAAAGTTGGCAAATACTTAAAGATGGACTGAAAATAATAATAATTTTGTAGTTAGAATCCTTAGTTGCTCGCTCTAATTTTCCGAATTTTCCAAGTTAATTGGGGAAAATAATAGCACGGTTTATGAGCATTATTAATAAAATTGTTGTCTTTCATTCACTCTTTCCTGTCTTTCCTGCGTTCTGTCGTTACTTTTGTCATTACGTTTATTCTTCTCCAAGAGTAACTACGAAGTTTAGGGCCTCTTTGTTTCGCCTGCCTAAGGTGTATCTACTTTATATCTCGCCTGTAAAAAAAAGGGCTCTCATAAGTAGTAGCCACGGAATAAATAAAAAAATCTTAGTTTTTCCTTTTTCTTGTACTTTCTCCTTTATGCGTCGTTACGTTTTTTAGCCTCTCGCAGTAAAATTGTGCCCTTAAATAACGCAAAAGAAAAAAAAATCGAAAATACAAATTCGAATCGTAAAGTGAGGAAAGATACGCCGAATGATTGTATAATAACGAATATAAAATAATAAAAATAAATTTCAAACACTGAAACAGATACAAATATACGTATAAAAAAACACTAGGATTTATTGTCACCTGGGATACATTACTAACGTATCAATTGGAACCAAGCAGATAAATTTTCTGTGGCACAAACTATGAAAAAATTTATAAATATTTTAAAATATGAAACTCTCACGTGTTTGTGTTTTTTAATCAATCATTTCTCCATACATTTTTTTGAACTCTCATCTTCAAATAGTATGTCAGAATTTATTTGTATCTATATTCTTTTATAATTTCTTTTGTTACAACGCTGCGTTTGTGCTTTTATTCAAGCAGTTTTAAAAAAAAATGCAATAATCCTTCAGAACGCTTATATCATATCAGTCACATTTAAAACTCGAAAAATGTTTGTTTTAAAACCAGGATAAATCATCAAATACACATGCCCACTGTTATATTTATTCATAGGAAGTGTTCGTGTTTCAATTTTTTTTCTGAAAAATACAATATACAACCTCATTATTTTATGTTTGTCTACTTTGTTACGTCTTTAAAAGTTCAAGGATTGCTAAGAATAGTGAAAATGGGATTTTTTTTCATTAGTGAAGCCTTTTTTTGCAAACACCAAAGATATATTGCACTCATGTTTCATATAGTAGTGATAACATTTTCTTTTACACCTGTATGGAAGGTTATCTTACAGTTATGCTGATTGTAGGTACCATACTTATCGGACGAAGACAATTATTGTAAATATTTTGCCCTTTATCTACTTATATGCCAGACACAGCTTCATAGAAACTGTGGCTCGTCATTTTTTTTAGGGGGGTGGGTGGGTGGTAGTAAAAGGAATGCATCGGAGCAGAATAATAACAATATTCCTTCCTCGGCAAATAAACGCCAGGCAGTAAAGGTTGCATGCTTGTGGAGATAGGGATTTTAGGAAGGCCTTTCATAAACAGAGACGCGTGCTGATGGATATCTGAATGATCTGGAAAACAGTGATTTAATGGTGGTTGATATAATTTGAGACCGCGCCAAAGGCGAAAATGGAACTACCAACGCAGCTCACCACGCCGGGCGAGGTACTAGCAATCAAGGCCACCACTGGACAGGACACTGACGACCCTGAAGTTACCTGGGAAGGTGCGCAGGGCCAACGTGATGTGGAACCTGAAGTGTCGGAGTCGGAGATGCTCGGAGCGACGGCAAGAAAGCGCGACGGATGTTGCGAAGGCCCGAGAAGTTCCAGGAGTTGCGAGGGATACAGAAAGAAGGAGACGGTGGTAAGGCAAGGAGAATTGTACAGCTCGAGGTTAGAGAGAGAGAGAAAGCCATGACAACCATTTCTAGGGGAACAAATATAAAAAAGCATATTCGAAATATAGTTGGGCAAAAGGAGGAAGAGCGGGTGAGCAGGCGGCGGGAGACTTAAAATATTCAATACTCCTGAGAATTCGTGTGTATAGACTTGCACGGTGAAAGAAGCCTTCGAGAAGGAAAAGCGAGGGGAAATGGGGGGTAAAGCTGAATTGGGGAGGGGAGGCGGACCTAGAGAAAACCCCCTCCTCCGGCACGCCAAGGAGGCAGGCGCAGTTTCTTCGCGTGTATAGGTTCAATTCAACGGAAGAAGAAAAATCGGTGGCACTTGATCCGAAGGAAAGACGCCTGCAGCTATGAGTTGTACACAACAGCGGCGAAAGAAGGATATGTGTGGGGGAAGGATGACGTGAGATGAGGGTAGGGGTATGTGTATGGAGGAAGCGAGGGAAGAAGGAGCAAAAAAAGTAAAGTATAATAGCAAAGTTGATTTAGTCTAGCGTCGAATTTCCTGCGCACCCTTCGGAGAACAAGTCTCCCAGGTGAAACCCGGAGATGGGAAAGAAGGCCATGCCTCTGACGCGACGCCGGCAAGATGAAGCTGAAGGTATTTGCCAGGAGCTTAAAGCACTGAAGGAAATATACCAGAGTAAGGAGTATGGACTAGTTCTGTGATAATCTTTCGAGATGGCAGTAGCCGAACATCAGTATCAGCAAACCAAAGTTCTTTAATCATTGAAATAATAATAATCTCTAAACATACCATATGTCTTAGGAACCGTTGTATGGAACCTTTAACCCATCGAAAAACCATTCCTATGTTAAAACTCTGAACAGTTTGTGGGTGTCAAAATTACTTTCCCTAATTATGCTCTTTCCTTAGTGTCCATAGGTTTAAAAGTTTCTTCAATAATGTAAAAAAATTATCATGTCATTCTTATCATCGTCTTGAAGAGCTTCTTCATTAATTTAAACTTCAAACGCTCAGTGTTTTTTTTAATACTTGCTCTATTATTAACAAAAAAATTGATCAACCCCCAACTTACAGCCACGAACCAAGTCTATTCGCAAAACATATGATTCTCCATTTTCTTCCATTATACCATCATTAATCAGTCTGGACTTTTCTCTGGTCCTCTCTTCCCTTTCACTTGATCTCTTCGACTCAATTTACCCATCTTTCTTCATGTTCACCTCTTTGATCATTTACGTCATTTGCCTATTTTTCCTTTGAACATAACCTTGTGCGCCTTACTGGATATCCTCTTCGTCTCCATTTTATTAACGTGCCCATGGATTCGTAGTCTTGATTATGTATCGTAAAATTTACAAAAACCTAAATACTAAATCTGAGTACTAACAAATGCTGTTTTGCGTCTAATCAACGCTAGAGTCTTAAATAATGGCATATGTTCTAATGACATGCAAGGGACAATTGAAAGAATTGAACATATCTATCACTGTAGTATTTGCTTAGACATTTTGGGGAAATTACAAAAAAAATATATATGTAAGATACGGAACTACTACACAAAAATAGTTCCTACTGATTTCTAAGTAATTTTTTAACCTTTGCATAACTTCGACATTGTAACATTATATTATTTCATATTTATTGCATTTAAATATGCATAATAAAACACTACGAAACCATACGATTTAAATAAAAAATACTATAGAGAAGAGGATATAATATTGACAGCTCTCACACATTAGAATTGTTAAGTTATATAACTTAACACATCGTGCAGAAAGCTAAGTCAAACAATAACTACGACTCCTGACAAGTGAGAATAATAATTCACGTAAATATATGGCCCTCCATAAAATGTTAAAAAAATCTCACAATATTAATACAAATGCTAATTTTTCTAGAAAATTTTCGAAAGTTTAGTATTGGTTTAGGAAATATATAAAATACTAGAACCATTATATTAAGAATTTGAATGGAACTGCTAAAAAAGTTCTACCAAAAAGTTTAAATTTTATTTTTCTTAAAACAATACATCGTTTGGAAAATATCTAGGCCCATATTAGTGTTCAAACGTTTTTACGTGGCATGAATATTTTATGTAAGCCTGACTATTTAAGGAAATCTCATTTGGTTAAAAACAGTTATTCTTTAATGATTAAAAGTTTACAAATTTTTAATGGAACACACAAGCCGCAAATCTCACGGATTTGTTATAAATCTTTTAAATATAATTTTAAAAAAAAATTGTGTGAATGATTGCCACTCCAATAGCATGCGAATTTTCACACTACAATAATTTATTTGAACGATACAACCATTTATTTAATAATTCACCTTAGTGATAAGTACAAATATATAGTAAATATGACTGTGTTATGGAACTGCGCAGGTTGGAGACGGCTTGAATGTTCCCAGAGGCTATGACCACCAGGAGCGCGGTCAGCAGGACGAGGGCGTCGCAGTGTATCAGCGGCGTAACGAAAAATGCGTAATTGTAGCTTCTCTTCGTTTACACTTACCTGAGAGTGACACAATAACCTTCCTCCCTATCTCCACCATCGAGTATCCTACTCCTGATCGCCTCGGATTCCACCACAGGCAGTAAACTAAATTATATTTTAACAAAAAGTTTGTGTTATTATGAATACGCGTTAGATGTTATACTGCATTTAGATTTTAAACACTTGACTATTTTTAAATTTATTGTAACATTAATTAATTAAATAAATACTACGTGATCAAAATTAATATAAACATGTGATTAAAATTAGTTATTTAATTTAGTAAAATAACCCAGATATATTTTATTTAACAATTAAAAATAAGAAATATGTTACATTTTTCTTAAAATTTATTAATGTTAAATGTTATTAAATATAATAAAAATAATTTATACTTTATTTTGAAAATAAATTAAACATACAATAATATAACCTCACTTGTGTAAATACACGTCAAAAAACATTTCAAAAGTAAATACAAAATTTCTAACACTAATAAAGACAATAATGAAATGTTTATAATTATATAAAACCGAATTCCACACTAACCAATAAAATTTCTGAAAGAGGCTCACACGTAATTTCGTACCAGCCGCTTGAATTCGCTACCAGAGCAGCTTCGTCAACTATCGAATCATTCGAGTTGCATACTATTTGCAAATAAAATACTAAAGCAGGGTTAAAAATGATTTTGTCAATGAATTTTATTAAAATACTGCCCAATTGGTTATAATTCTTTCAAAAGTTAATACTGTATAGTTTCCGCTGACGTTATAAGAATTAAAATTGAATATTTAATGAAATTTTACTATTATAAAGTTTTTTGTTATACTGCCTAAGCGAATTTATGGAAATTAATTTCTTTGCAAACGTAATTAATAAAATATTACTATAAATTAAACTATAGGATATATGACTACTTATTACAAAATCATTAATCCAATAGGCTGAGTTAAGTATTTAATAACATTATAGCAATATGATAAACAAATAAATTGTATTTACATATATTTGTTTAAAGCACATTTTATAAACTTAAAAATTAAAACATTTTCTATCACCGAATCTTCAACCATGTTCCTCCAGCTTGTTAACCGCGCACTACAACCACTACGCTACGGGCTTGTCAAATAATAGTAAGGAGAATATATATTCCATAGTTGTAATACTACGAACATTAGGTTTTTAAAAACTTAAAATTAATCTTTTCTATGACTATTTTTGTTTACCAAATATATTTGAGGTTAGTTTAACTAACATAAAGTTTTAATTAACACACCACTACGTTTGGTATGTCCCTTAATTATAATGAAAGGGACCATAAATAGGTTTATGTTCAAACACGTGGGTCCGCTATCTTCCCGTGAAACTTTCGTTGCATGGTGCGCGTGCATGGTAAAAATTATATAACTCTCTTCATTTTTCCATAACGCGCCTAAGGAAGTATAACTTCAAAAATTATACATTGTGGCCTTGAACTTCGGGTTTGTATTGTTTTTATATGTTCTCATAGAGAAAAATCTTCGACGGGTATTTTTTTCTGGTTTCCACTTAAATTCTAATTAGCAAATTCTTTGAAACTCTGTGGTAGTCAAGATGAACTTGAGAGGGGAATACTCCACTCGAGTATGTAATACAGAGATTAAAAGTTATTTTCGAGGTGTATAAGATCAATGCTCTAATTGATATCAAATTAATGCCATATAAATGTGCACCAGCTCGGTTCCGGAGCGTTTCTTGTTGCACGCTCCGAGAGACTTACCTCCGATTGTAATTTCGGCTCGGGAGACGTCACCAGCTCTCTGCTCTCAAACTGTGACACTCCCGGATCCAGGATGGGGGAGATTAGCATTGCTGGCTTCCTTCCACAACATATTCCTCCCCTCGAGAGTGAATATCAAGATGAGAAGTGACTGATTGCCTGAGGGTGGGGGAACTTCTTCCCCAGTCTCCCCCACCACAATCTCCCGCCCGACGTCAGAATGGGACGACGGTGTTCTGCGAATCACGTCGTTTTATCTTCCTCTCCACAGCGTTTCTCGCGTCGAGTCCGCAGCTCGGCTAACTCGGTCGTGACATCGTCGAGTGGTGACTATTAAACGCTATTTTCAGTAATTATCTCTTGAATCGCTGCAATATTCGCGTTAATTTCTGAAGAGAAGCTGAAATCCATACCATTATACGCTTAAATGTTTCTCGATTTACCAAAGAAAAACGCCCCTAACGACAATAAATCGGTAACAACATAACAGAAATTCAAAGTATCAAATCACGTGCAATCCGGCAGGAAGGTGATTGACAGTTTACACCGACTTGTTCGTGACAAGTGTGTGTGTAGTTCTTCCCGATACCAGAAAAAAACGCGATTTGCAAATCTTAATCATTTCTGAATATGCAAAGCCATTTGCAGGTTTCTAATAAAACCAAATAATTATTCATACCATCCTAATATAAATTATTTTGTTATTTTACTTAATATTGTAGTACCGAAAACAATTAAAAGAATCACATGTATATATTTACTGCTTCTGGTGCAGAAAGATTTAACTATTTTTTTTACTATCAACAACAAGGTTTTAGAGACGGTAACTTACAACAATATAGACCACGGATGTTGGCAAAGTAATTGGCCTTGGACTATTGTAAGATATCATCACGGCTTTGGCCTGAAAAATGGTAAACTGAAACCACAATGGTTGTACTGCGATTCGAAAGCATTCAAATCGCAACGGTAGACGTACCGTTGAATCTAAAGTCACAATAGTGGAACAAACTCAAAATTACAGTAAAATGTCCCACCATTGTCAGTCGTAATAAAAAAATACATATAAAATGTTTTATTCCATTAATGACAGTAAAATGTCCCACCATTGTCAGTCGTAATAAAAAAATACATATAAAATGTTTTATTCCATTAATGATGACAGAAACTGATTTGGAACACAAGCTCTTTGTTTTTGGCTATCACGATCTAGTTTGTAATAATAATATTGGAAAATGACGATAAAATAACATTCACTATTTTTCATCTGCCGTGATGATGTGCAAAGATTGTCAAATCGACCGCTTAACTTAATAGGTTTAATACATATAAAGTAACAATAGCTGTTTCGTGATTCGTAACTGTCACAGGGAGTACAGAAAGAACTTTGTTTTAATATTCATAAATTCCGTAATGGGTAGAGACCTGCAAAATTCGCGATTTCAAATCCCTAAAGGAGAGACTCCATGATCCTCTACGCCCTCGTGCAAATTACATCAGCTGATTGGTTACCGACTCGTAACACCTGTTGAGTGGAATGATCGTGATTCGCTAATTCTTCTGTTAAAGATTTTTCATTGGTTCAGAGTCCTTCAGATAAACTGTGGCCCAATCACTGAACCAAATAATGTCAAAAGTATTTGGTCTCTATCCTATCGCGAAATGAATCCGCGAATTTTACAGGTCTCTAGTAATGGGAAATACACAGGAAAAATACTACTCTTTACAGTTTCGTAAGTTTGATAACTAGGCCAGCTCACTTTTTATACTCTTCGGAACAGAGACGAATTTGATTCAAATATTGTGTCTTGAGGGCGCAATTTACATTTTGAAGTCTGAATGCTACACCTATTAAGTAACCCCTACAATGTCAAAATTTATTACTAGGTGTTTGCAAGTTATTAAAGATTGAAGGCAATCAGTCATTATATTCAGGAAAATTGCGGAAGTTACGTTTATCCTCATTTTAGGACTATAATATGAAATAATTTTTAATATTATTTAACTTTTTTTAATGTAAAATATAAACCAGATGAGGATGCACAAAAATTTATAGCGATGGGATTAAAAGGCTTTTAGTGAGTTCAAAACCACCGAAATCCTCACTCGGTGGTATTCAATTTGAGATATGCCAAGATGTTGCCATTGAAACAACGAACTTCGACACATGAGTGCGTCGCGTTAGCAATTAAGGCAATAGGGGACCCTATCATTTCGATTTAAAAAAATTTTAAGTGATAAAGAAGAGAGAGGTAAGAAATTAGCGATAGTCCGTCTTAATAAAGATACAAATTTATTTTGATCGTAGTCATACTTGCTGAGTGTAACACTTCCGACGTAAAACGATGGCTAGAAATTAAGACTGAACTAGCATACACCATTAAAAAAACCTACTAAATAAAGAAAAAGAATGGTTGTCTTAAAAACCAAAGACTAAGAGAAATACATATTCAACAGATTTTGCTTACGAGAATAAATTAATAAAAAATATTGTACCTAATTGGCTTATTGCATGATGAAGACTAATGAAACCTTAAAACGCACAATCTGTTTCATTACGCTTAACATGTGTTGTACTGAAAAGTAAAAGAAAATATAAATCATGATACGTAAAGGTCTAAGTGTCCAACTGCTTCACGACCTTTTGTGCTAACTTCAGCAATAAATTAAATTATGTGCCACATCGAATTTACGTGCTTTGGCAATTTCATTTAAAGGAATTCTAAAGTCAGGAAAAAATCGATCTCAATATTATTACTATGTTTTCTTGGATAAAAATATCGTGTAAAGTGTTAACATAAGCACTTGATTACAAATTATCTCAGCCACCAATTGTTGAGTATACCTCTAAAGACTCTTCATTCAATTTGTATTATATTACAGTTTATATGAAACTGCCTAGTTTTACAGTATGATTCAGCCGGAAGCATGATAGTAACACAAATTCTTGTAACTCTGGAGATAACTGATTTTATTCACTTCTTCATCATGTTCTCTATGCAAATCAGTTAACATTAGTTTCTCTACTTACAAAGAGGGAGAGAGAGAGAGTTACAGGTTTGTTATGAAAGAAACGTAATTAATAATTAATACGAGAACTTCACGTATCAATTCATCTCGGCGCCTTTGTAACGCTTCGTATGTGTTAACTTTTTTTCTCTTAAGAGTTCATTGTCCTGTACCCAATGATACATTGTTTTACAGCTAGTCCGTCTCTAGTATCTTCGTACATTGTCTCTTGTGCCCATTCAGGTTCAATGACCCCGTGTCGCTATAAATTTTTGAGTAACATTAAAAATGTAGAAATTCATGTAAAGAAATATTATGTATTTATTTAAAGAAATTTATTATTGACGTTTTCAATGCCCTTGCGATTTTTAAAGACTCCAATAAGCTAAACAATCTCATTCGAATTTGAAAATGTTTCCAGTGTTTGTATGTAAATGCATAAGATCTGATTCATTTAGAGTAATTTTGTGTTTTATAAGCTGTCCTTCACAGCACAGTGTTAAGAGCTTCCAGCTGACACGTGCACTGGGCACGGTTCGTGATCTGGAAAGGTATTCTGCACTCTCTCCTGGGTTCAGCACCAGGTGATGAGCTATACCTTCTCCACCATGCTGCGAAAAAGGCCACAGTAAACCATCGCAGTATCATCCAATCTAGTACAATATAGTCACGCCATTACTATATCCCCGCAATGATTTCTCGATATCAAAATCAGTAACTGGATTGATAAACCTTACAACTTTTCGAAAATCCTATTACTTAAGCTTGTAGTAGGTCTCTTCAAAGTCGTTATGTTCCTAATCATACAAATACTAATAAAGGTTTTTTGAAACCATCAAAATCATACGAATAGGCATAATACAAACTGTCAACTATGTTTCATAAAATTTGAAAATTATATTTTTGTAACGTCTAAAATTTACTTGAATGTGTTATATTTTATCTATAAGATGACATATTTACCTGCAGTGTTTCAAAGTACATTTTCTTGTAACGTAATTTGTATGTATATATTATTATTCAAATCAAAAACAATATCTCTCTGTTTAATATTTACAACTCATATAAAATATTTTTGATTTACGATATTGCGCAAATAAAATTTTATTGTTTAGTACAAAATAAACGAAAAAATATAAGTGCACGCTATTTAAATTCATGTTTATTTTTTTTATTTTTAAAACTGTTAAACTAATGAAGTGAAAGTTTAATAGCATTTAAGTAAATTAAAATAATTCAAGGTTATTGAACAATACGTAGATATGAGTGTCACAGTGATTATGCGTCTTGGAACACTAAAATGAAAATTAATACTAGCTTGGGCTACGATATATTTATCTGAAACTTGTAAGAAAAACAAACCTTTTCCTACGATTATACTTTTTTTTTTTGCTGAAGTTCAATGTGCTTCTCGCTCCTGAATATTAAATATGCGTCCTGAGGCGTTTCTGTTGTTTTTAAACGATAAACGTTCACTGTACCGCCAGATAAGGCACGTTCTCCAAAGGCCAGCAAAAACTCTGTTTTTTGGGCAGCCTCTGGGGGGGGGGGGGGGGGGATAGTCTGAAAATAAATTGCGTTGTTGAGTCTTCCACACGTCGTTTCCAGTATTTATATTTTTTTTATACGCTTGGCCGAAATGTCCGGCAGCATTTCGCGTAACAAACACGTGGCATCTTCGCTGCATTTCACAGCGCTCGCGCGCGTTGTCGATGTGATATATCCCTTTCGCGCCCATAAATCCTCGGTGAAAGCTCGTTTTCAAACGTGAACGAAGACGCGAAATATACGTGGGCTGTACCTTTTCTTTCCGCAAAACACATCTCTGGTCTCTCAACCATATAAAAAACATGCATTCACGTTAATAAACCAATTATTTCTTGCCTTAAATTTTTTTAAACCTGATTGTCAAATATTTTAAATTCTGTTGTTCCTAGTGAACTTTTTTCCCTTGCTTTAACATAACTTTTTGTAACTTTGGCGTAATCTGGTAAAAATATTCGGGTAATTTATTGAAGTAAATAATAATTAATATAGAAATTTAATTTTGAGTAAATATTTATAAAACATTTGAACAATTGTGTGTTCAATAACAAATATAAATATGGTTATAAAACATTTTTTGTTTGTGAATTTATTATAATCAAAGCATATGTAAAATTTGTAATTCAAAGTATTGTTTCATTAATTTGTATGGTTAAAATTACATTTATAAAGTAATTTTTAAAATTGTTATTTCAACTAAATTATTTTAAATCTGTTATTTCCTTTGAAATTAAAAATTTCAGCTAAATATATCAAACTGAAGCTTTATATTTGCAATGTAAAATTGATCTTTTTATGTTACTTAAATTATATTATTATTGGATTATTAATGTTGTAAGTATATTTTGATTAAACGTTACTTAATAGATTTTTTTACTCTTAATTTACTACAAGTAACATTTTTTTCATAGTTGCATCGACTAGAAAACAAGTTGTTAATTTAGCCGTAGGACTAAGGACCTCTGGGTTTCTATGGGTTTCCTAATTTAAACCATTTATACAGCTAGAAATGTTGTACAGCGAAACCAGGACTGAAAGTCAAGTGTGCTAAACCGCCGAAACGGGCGCGCGCAGTACCGATATCTGCTAAGACGTAGAATGATCCAATCCCGTGAGTAAGCGAAACGTAGTTATCAAGTGCAGATATTACGTTCGCTTCGCCGAGCTCCAGCTAGGTCGGTGCCCCAGAACGACGCGGAAGATTTCAGTTACGGGCGTCCGGGTGTGGTAAGGGTTGAACAGTGGGTCGAGGGGGTAGGGATGCAAGAATTGCCTTTGACAGAGACGCTCATCTCATCCTTTACGCATGAAAGTTCCCGAGATTTGATTTAGTCGCTGTCTGTTGGCCTTCTTCCCATCCCTCTCTCTCCCTTTCTCTCTCATCCCGCACTTCACCATGCATCGCTTTATCTCGCCCGAACCTAAAGCATGGCCTTCTCCCCAAATTTTTTCCCCTCCCCCAACCCGAGATTTCGCCTTTCCCCTCCCACTCCATGGGCATTCTTGTTGCCTTGTAACTTTGTTAGTGAAGACTTTCAGAGAGGCGCCTATGTCCTATCGAATTAGCGACAGAGCCCTAGTGTCCGTGCTGCCGAAAGCAAATTTCCACTTTGCGTCGCACTCGCCATAATTCGATTTTAAAATACTACTTAGAGCGTAATTGCAGCGCGTTGTTTCTGCTGGGCGCAAATATAAGACGATGCCTTGGTTCGCACTTCTTCCCCTCTTTCCCAATGACTGCAGTATTTGTAGGAATATCGAGGAATTCATTGGAATGCTTGTAGCTGTTCGCCGATTTGAAGTGGACGGTAACTATCAAAACTACTACTTCAAATCACTGGACTGCTTCACAAGATCTAAAATATATTGTTGGTCCCAGGTTACAATGCAATAAAGGAGGTCCGTGAGGCGGAATTGTAAGTACGATTCTCGCCCCAAATTTTTCTTTATAACTTTTCATGTATTTAGTAGCCACTAGTATATTTTTTGGTAATAGATTACTTCAAAGTGAATTTATAAAAACGGTATTAATACGAAAGTGCGTCAATTTCAATTTAAGTCGCAATCTTTGGCAATAGCGCGCAGTATCCGCAACACAAAATATTAATTGGGTCTTACTAACGTACGATACTTTAAAGTTTTAAATTATTTTCAATGAACCAAAATACTCCAATTTCTAATGGTCTTGTAAATGACGTCACGTTTGTTTTGCTTGTAATTTATTATTTATAAAATATTTTTAATTTTTTGGTTTACTTTATAAAAAATAATATAATATGGTTCTCTAATATAATTTTGCTCAGTGTTACTAATTTTAGGCACGCGTTTGTTACTTCTGTTATTTATTCAAACTCGCGAAGATGTTTTGTCAGTTAGAAACATTTCACTATTATGCTTTGCTGTAAATCAGATAATTTAGAACGCGAATTGTTTTAGTGACGCAAAGATAGTCAGAAAATAACAAATTGCATACAGTTTCCATCATTGCTACGTTTTACGGAAACCAAGAGAACCTATTTTTTTTTTTCAGTCGGTAGCCAAACGTCAGAATTTTTCATGCAGAAAGAAGAGCACTGGAAACTGTAACTCAACATCAAAGCACAAAATGCTTCTTCTGGTTTTGGGCAGAGGAATGGAACCGTGAAAGTATATAAATGGGAATATTGGCGTAGGTTCCAGTGTCAGGAGTTGAGTGTCCGCCCGCCATCTAGGAGCGCTAGTGTCACTGAGTACACACATCGTTAGCCAGAGTGCGCTGTTTCAATATTAGTTTAATTGATAATCGCTAGAGTGAAGAAGTATTTACTACCGTGGCTTCCAACGTCTTGTTAACAATTTTGGCCGCCATCTTTAAAACCTCTTTATATTAACTTATAAATAAGAAAAAAAATTCAATATTCATTAAAAAATAACTTTTTTAAATATTGATTGACTCGATCGATCTAAGTTCTTGTTTCGATAATTGATCGAAGCAAATCATTTAAATTTCAGGTAAAAAATACTTATCTAAGTGTCACCTCAAATTTCTATAAAAATGAGAGGTTTATGAAATAAACAACACACTTAAAAAAATTATTTAATTTCCATAAGTAACAAAACAAACAATTTACTAGAATTTCTCGATTCCTACAGAGTTCTTAGAATGCGAAGTGAGTCCTTTGCATGTCTTGGAATGTGTTTTCAGGGAAGCTTCACATGACAGCCGATTACAATATATTTCACACAGCATACAGTTCTCATTTTCGTCAAAGCGACAGTGACATATTTAATGATGCCTTGAACTTAACATGTATAAAAACGTCGTGCTACATAATAAACAGTTTAATTCTGATGAATGAGCAAGACGTCCATCGCAATACCTGATGAGTCTTTTGAATTTTCAGTGGCTTATAAACTGGCTACGTGTTGCACTGATATTTAACAAAAAATAGTGTTATTAAAAATTCATTATATACTCGCGAAATTTCAAGTTTTTGGTACTATCACAGTAGGCTCTGTTGGGTGATGGAACGCGAACAGTTTTTGCTTCCGTGGATATCTATTTCACTGCTGCTAAAGACACTGCACAATTTAAAGACTCATATAGTGCTGACGGTGACGAAAATACAACTTCAATTGGAAACTCTGGAGTTGTCAGCGTCGTTGCCACCAGAAACTATGCAGCTGTTGGCCTCTCTGTCGTCATAATGGAGTTTATATTAATGTTGTTGTACCTGATAGGACAGACTGGTGTGGAAAACCACCAATTGATTATGGTACAGATGCTATCGGGTCGTAACTTTTCAGCTTTCAAGCCCAAGTGAGGAATAACACAGTTTATTGACTGCCAGGAGAGTCGGTCTTCACTCTTCCACAAACAAAGACGAACTGAGAGTCACACCCAACGCAAGCTAGTAATATGTATCAAATGCAACAGTCCTGTGAAAATTTGTACCCAATCAAAATTCAGTCTGTATATTTAGAGTATTTAGAACGTCAAGTCAAATAGTCATTACTTTGGTATAAGACACCACAATTTCGCATCGTGCAGCCACAGTTGCGACTGGACTTTGACCTTGTGCTTGTTGAAACAGGATCACTGTCAGAGCAACGACGAGACGTATGTCGTTTGGGCGTCGGCATAGATGCATCACAGGTCGTAACATGTTGCTACAAGTCCAAGTTTGATGTTGCACATGCAGACGAAGGGCTACTTCTTCGATGCCAGCTGAAGGATTATATGTTGGCGTATATGATAGACAGCACAGTTTCCAAATTCACAGTAAACTAGCAGCTGCTGAGTTGGTTCCCAGGCCAGAGGAAAGTGCGACAACCGCCAGTACTGAGCGCCTTAATTGCAGGTTTTCTGTATGTAAGCGTAGATTTCCAGCATCCCGGTAGCTTTACTCCATGAACTAAAACATATTCGTGCAGGTGAGATGACTACTAAACACACGAGACATCGCACGCCTTTTATATATGCAGGCTCAGACAAATCCATTCGCACTGTAAGTACCATTTCTGCATTAGCTACGAGTTTGTACAGGCACATACTCGTTCAAATTTGTCACAGGCCAGAGACTGATCACCATACATTGCACTTAACTTGCACAGGAAAGGACAGCTATATTCGGCCTGTATCTCGACAATTTCGACGACTCCCTCAGATATAATTTATGTTCGGGTTCGATGATATAAATGATGCCACGTGGATTCTGCAGAATTAATTCGTCAAGAATGTTTTTCACTTGGAGGTACGGAATTATTTTTTGTCCCACTCAAGACCATGGCAATATTTGCCTTTATCTTCGTTGGAATTTTTTTTTTTTTTTTCGTCCAGTAGTTTCTCGGGATTTAGAGGTCAGAAGGTGCGGGTTCGATTCATGACATTGTCTTCGTAGGTGATGACAATTTCCTTAAGCTCCAAACTGTTGGCTCTAGAAACCATGCTGGTTGAAATACATCATGATGATAGCAATGCTCGGACGTAACTAAATTAAACTCGCAAATGCACCTACTTTCGAGATAATTTTAACAGCCTTTTCTCGACAATGTTATGCTGCAAGTCGATCACGAATTACCATACAAGAACCATAAGTTTTTGGTGGAATATTTCCGCTCTTCGATATTTGAATCCTACAGTGGATGATTTTTAAAATTTGTTCGATCGTCCTGTTTAGCAACATCAAACACAATTAACGGAGCTTTGATTTTGGAAATGTCGGGACTCAGTATCGGCGATTGTCCGAAGCCATAGTACGCTTGTTGAAACTTGGCATATATTTGATATGCGAGAAGAAATCTTTCATTTTCAATGTCCATGTTCATGTTGACATACAGGGAGCTTTCGCTGTTCAAAAATATTTTACATTATGTATATGACAGTTATCGAACACTGAGCGTCACATTTCTTCATTTAGCTGTCTTCCAGTCTGAAACCTGACTATGATGTTTCTTGGTTTTTTCTGTAGTGAAGCTAAACTCTACTATTTAGTTGATGCACTGAATTTGATGAATGCCAGGATTCGTTTCCAGGTTCTAGGATCGGAATGGTGTGTCAAAGTTCTTGCAATGTTCTACGCTTTTCAGCATCTTCATAATTTCGACTGTGCTCACTTGGATGTGACACAACATCCACTCTATAGACTTTATAGTGTTGGCGAGATATCCTGTGATTTCTCTGCAGCAGTGAATATCGCATAAATGTACATGTTGACTAAACGCAGTACGAGCTCTGGTTTAGAATTAATGATTATATGTTTTTAGATTTTAGCGAATTTGGACAAAGGAACACAAAATTCGAACTTTCCTTTCGCATAAACAGGTAACTTGTATTAATGCTCCAGGTCCCAAACAACTAGCTTTGCAGCAGACAGTTCGTTCAGCATGAGAAAAAGGTAAAATTTCATAGTGGATGTTATACCCACATCTCTTATCTCGACACCATTGAGTACATATGTGATGCGCTCGATTAGGTGAATAATACCATTGCAGGATATTTTCCCGTGGTCGGATGTGTAACTTTTGTCTTTGTCAGCAGGTGTCTTAAACATAGAAATGTCTGCGAATTTAAATTACATATATGTTTGTGCTGCACAACAATGATACTTCAGATGGTAGCATGTACAGCCCGAGCAGGAAATGCTGGTACTTATGCAGTTCTATTGTCATAAAGCTGTCATCAAAAAATATTACCATGACTTTCACATTGTGAATTACGTCTTCAAAATTTATTCTGCACTCACCCTATACTGAGAAGAATATTTACTCTGTCTGGATTTTATAAACTGATGTATGATGGAGATCTGGTTTTCTTTACGTCAATGCCATTTCTTTTATAACTGTCAAATTTCATAAATTTTATTCCCAATGCTTAATTTGCAACGAAAGTGTAATTTCTTCGCACCCTCGCTGGTCAGCGATTCTGACGACGACTTTGTGTGCGCTCTTCACGACAGTGATACTTTCCTGACTGAACCATTGGTAAAAACTCGTGTGGGATGTTGTTTAGTCTTTCGTTGAGATGCGTCCCACTTGCCAAATTGTAATTCGTATGTTTTTCCTGCTGTATATATTTTCAGTTAGAATCCAAGCATCGTACCTACGGTCTCAAGTTTCGTAAAATCTACAATTTCACTGCATGTAAGAATATATTTCCTGGGTGTTTGTATTTCCACATGGTAAATTTTTACATTTGGTGGTAACTTTTCCATGACATATTTTTCAATGTCCTCAATTTCGTAAGATATTTATTTATATTTATTGAGGGATCACATTATTTTTCAGGAAGCAAATCTTGCAATTATCTGCATCGATATTCAGTATGGCATTATATGTTTGAAAATCTGCTAGTCCAATACACCATTCTCTACTTAAATCTAGAGGCGGGAAATAAACCTCCCGCAGCTCGGGACTTTAACCTATCAAGGAAGTGTTAAAGACATGACTGACTAATATTGTGTACATATTCTATATTTTGTAGCAGAAAAGCGAAGATTTAAGTGCAGCACTTTATTAGGTTAGGCAACTATTCGGGTTTATAATTGTAATACAATGCAGAAGTCTCACATATGTACCATCTAAGTTCTGGCAGAGGTTTCAAATCACCGAAACTGTCAAAGTACTTGCAATTTTTTCCAAACTTTTGTATGCCACCTAGTGCATCCCAAAACCTACTGATATTTCTAAATCAATAATTGCGTGCTCATGAAACTTTGATTAGCTAAGTAAATTCACTTACAAAAAAATGCCTCGAGTATTAAATATTTTAAGTTAGCGAGTATATTGAATTAAATGTATATTGGTGAGTGGACATTTCCGTAGAGAACTAAGGATTTTTTCACTATTTTCTTTCTTTAGGCTGGACCTGCTATGTGGGGGCATAAATATAGACCCGCACCAGTTTTTTTAATCATGGTAATGGATTCCATGTTGTCATAGTGTCTTCGTGCTTTTTCCAACTGATTTTACTTGTTCTTGGAAGCATTCATTGCCCTAGCTATTTATGACGTGGCCAATGCTATGCCACCGAGAGTTTCTAAGACAGGGAAAAGCAAAGACAGGAACCCACCCTTTTTCTTGGTGTTTGCACGCTTGCCCTAGTCTTGCGGGTATTAGCCTTGGTCTTTCTGGTCCCAGCTCGAACAGCATCCATTCCTTATTTAGTCTGGGCCTTCATTACCTTGGATATGCCCCATGCTGCGATTATTTCTCAAAATCTTGTGTCTGTCGATTTACTTTATTCTTCGGCTTCCTGTGCCATATCTCACCTGCCTTAAGCCAAGAATCCAGTTCCTTGTCAAAGAAACAGGCAATATAGTCTTGGTCATAAATAGAATTAATGCCAATGATGCCTCGAGCAAGTCGTTTGGCCAGTTTCGTTCCTGGACAATAGAACATATAGCCTGGAATGTGTAGCTCGAAAGGCATGTTATTTATTTGCGAGTTTATGAGTCCTGCATCGATGTGTTTTATCTCCTCACCTTTTCTATGCACTACGCACAACTCAGCTTAAAGGATAAATGTGTTTTCTTTTATAGAACTTCGTCAGAACAATGCGAGTCGTCAAACAAGAAGTTTTTTTTGCCCATGCACATTATGCAAGACGACAAAGCAGGGCACGCGAATCGCGATATGGCTGGTTATTGCCTTCTACTGTACGATATATATTGACTGGCCCGACTAAATAGGAAAAAATTTGCGTTTCTCTATTTTTGCTGAAATAACCAGTGTGTCTTTATTTTGTTAGCGTGTATTACTATTACAAATCACTACAGCAGCCAAAGTACCAGTGCCTGGTTATGCTTCCATGATCGGTGGAAGTACTGGAGTATTTTCCATTTACCGATAAAAGAGATGTGGTGCCTCCTAGCAAAGCAAACCCTAAATCTTTAATAGTTTTTGACGATGTATGCGAGAAGTCAGTCTAGATTCAAAAGTACTTTTCCATGGGTAAACACACACACGTGGACTGCATTTACCCGTGTCAAACATAGATACATCAAAATACCTACGCATCTGCTGCATGATAATGCAAATGTCATCGAGTTATTTCGCATGGACGAATTTAATTTATGTCATGCTTACCACGACCAGGTAAACCACAACATGATGTTTCAAGAAATCAAAAATACGTGCTTTTGTGTTAAAAAATCAGCACGGATTCCTAGCTATCAAGGACTGGCCTCTATATAAGTGTAGGTACAGATAAAGTTTAGATTAGTTTATTGTCAAACATGAGTCACAGCATTTCTAAATTCCGTCAAAGCAGTCACGTTACATACTGTTTTCAAATCTCACCACACCGTTACCAGCTAATATATTTCGCAACTTGACCAAAAAAAAAATTATATTCCGAGAAACCAATTTCTGGAGTATCTATCTGGTTTGCCATCGACAAGCATGTAGAGACTTTGGATTCTAAAATTCACGAATTGATCTAAGTATTGAATGCATAAAAACGCGACGATTCGAGGGCTTTCCAAACTAGTCAGAATGCATCAATAATTCAGTTAACAACGAAAACAGGTCTTTCTAAACACAGTAAAAATGTGATTGATTGGTGTTTGGAAAAAAAATTTAAGGTTTATACTGGTGAATTAAAAGTATAAAAGTCAGTTCTGCAATCTGTTTTTTTTTTTAGTACAATAACGCACTTGGCCAGTGACCTTAACTGGGCAATACTATATATTCATGCAAAATATCTAGGGGAGACCGGGGTAAGTTGGCGAACGGGGTAAGATGACGAATCGTATGTAACTAATCCAGAAACACAGATAGAAGTTTGGCGCCCCTCTGACCTTGAGTGTCACCATCTGCACCTACTAGGCAGGTGCAGCGGAATTCTCTAGTCAGTTTGAATGTGGCAGCTTTGAGAGGCTAACTGTTTAGTGAGCCATTGTTGTAATATTGAAGGTACGTATGTTAAGCTATTACAAGAAAAGAGTCCATTTATATAAAATGTTTATACATGTAAAATGAAACGCTTACTTTTGGGAGTATTTTAATGTATAGATTGTTGAAGAAATTAATTTAATGTTGTTAGTGATTTTGGTAAAGCAAAAAAAAGGGCTGCTGGGGCAAGTTGACGGGGGCAAGATGACGAATTCGTCATCTTGCCCCTGCAATCGTCAACTTGCCATAGGTAATGACAGTGTGAACATTATTTTGTATTAAATGTGTTATTTAAACCAATGATATACAGATATGAATAACATTTATGTAAAAGAAAAATAATAATGAAATTATATAATATTATAAATATTTCCTGTGTTAATAGTCCTAACGAATTTGTTTGATTTTTTTTTTGTAGATGCCCAGGCATTACGGAAAGGAGAACGGAAAGGAGTTGGAGTGAGGTAGAGATGACTGCTGCTGTGAATTTTTGTCGTGATAATTGAATTGTGATGGTCGGATTGCCACCACATACTTCGCATAGGTTGCAGCCATTGGATGTTTCGTTTTTCGGCCCTTTGAAGACATTCTACTCACAAGCCTGTGACAATTATTTGGTGTCACATCCCGGACAACAAATAACTGACCGTAATGTGGGAAATCTCTTCGCTGCACCTTATTCAAAAGCAGCAACTGTAGGCAATGCCATCAAAGGGTTTGAGGCTACTGGGATAGAGCATTACAACCCTCAGATATTCAAAGAATGTGATTTTGCTGCTGCGGCTACATTGGAAAGAAAACTTCCCGGAAGTGAAGAACTAATGTCCACTTAAATACCAATTTCATCTGACCATGCATCAAACGATGTGTGGCTAAATTATATGCCTAATGCTTCAGGAGCTGACTGATTAATTAGCCCAGCCAGGAAAAATAGTGATCTTATCGATGAAGCAGGGCCTTCTTTTGGGAAGGCCAATGCAAGTTCATGTAGTAAAAAGGCATCGTTTTATGATTTAAAACCATTGCCAGTGGCCCACAGGACAACCGCGACAAGGAAAATAAGTACAGGATCAGCTTCAGTAATAACAAGCTCGCCAATCAAGAACATGTTGTTACAAAGAGATAGAGAGAAGAAGCAGAAAGAAGAGAATAAAAATGAAAGAAAAACTAAGAAAACTGAAAAACGAAGCTCTGATCATTCTGTAGCAAAACCATCAAGCCAAAATAGTGTTTCTTACCCTGCATGTGAAGAAGTTTACGTGGAACCTCCAAATGAAGACAGGATTCAATGTTCCACATGTTCTGAGTGGTGGCACGAAAACTGTTCCAATTATGTGTGTGACTATTGTTAATGACATTATTCAAAGTAAAAACTTGCAGTTTTTCGTTACTATGTGGCAAGGAATTTTATCAAAGTCGTTCAAATATGTTACAATATATCTTCTTTACAGCCTGCATGTGGTTTAGTGTAGGATATCTATTAAACTATTGTGTACTTTGTCTATAAATATATATATTTTTGTTTCGTCATTTTACCCCAATAGGTTCGTCAACTTACCCCACTCCTGGGGCAAGATGACGAATGTGCTACCTAATTGGTTTCTTGTCAATAACTTCAGAACTACACACATTAATACAACCTTGTTATATTTTTAGGTAGAAAATAGTATATACTTCGTATTGGTACCAAATAAGATATAATAAATGCTTATTTATCTGTTAAAGGCCATTTCAAAGCTTAACATCGTCAACTTACCCCGGTCTCCCCTACTTGCTAAAAAAGCCAGACTTTCACTTGAAATGGTAAATGAAGAGAAATTTAAAACAATCACCAGTTGCTTTGATGAACCTAAAAATAAGGAAGTATCATCCAGCACAGTGAAGATAGAAGTTGATGTCGAGAGGCCAAACATCAAAGAAGAGGAACTATAAACCAACTCCAGAAGAAGACGACTTTACAAGTACTAAGTCTATGCACAAGAAAAATTCCGGAAACATCAAATTAACTCAAAGGTCCGGCCATACCTGAGAACTTTCACGAGTCGAAATATTGACACGACCTACGGAGTGTACATAAAATATAGTAAGTGGTTCATCGGTGCTAAAGAAATATACTTTTTTTACCAGTAAATATAACATGTGTAGAGAAGTAAAAATCAAACTAGACTCCAGTTCTGTATTAATTGCGGTTTCGCAGGGAAACTAAAGGCTGTTATCACGAAGGTTTGCAAGAGTACAAAAAGCTGCTAAAGCTTAATAATATGCATTTTCACAATAACGTTCTAGAACATGGCATGTAAAAAGGAAGAGCATGAAAAAATCTACATTTTCTTGAATCTCTTCAGTGAACTATCAGTATATGGTAAAGGTTTAAAAAAGCTAGAAAAAGGGTGTAACTTTACTAACTGTGTACATTGGGACAATCGGAACGAATTGATTGATTGTCTGAGTCTACGGCTGGCTTTCTTAGTGTATGAAACTATTCACGCTCGACGGCAATGTTACTGTAACGAAAAGTGCAATGTATGTGAGTGGGGCCTTCGATTTAAATATGGTGGGAATGACATCATAATACAAATTGGTGGATCAAAAATAGCAGCTGGGGTCAAGTTCAAGCTCAACCAAGATGAATGTAGTGACGTCAAATGGTGGTCGGATACTCAGCTCCTGACCCTGGAACCTGTGCCAGCCATTTACATACTACTGAAAGTAATACTGTCTCTAGTAACTTGCCTCAAATTTGACATTTCTCACATCTAGTAACAAAGGTCCATGTAACCTTCTACCACTTTGTCTATCAACAGTGTTCGTAAACATATTCATGCGGTTGTCATTTTTCGTAATAAAAAAAACCACGTGTGATTCTTTGCAAGTGATATCTGGGTAATGAGTACCACTGATCCAATTTTTGAGAAGTACCAAATTTAAAACGAGTTACGTGACACAGACAATTTCCAAATTCCATACACTGTAAGTCTACGCTGATGAAGAACATTTTCGTTGAAAAGGTATTTAGTAATGGCTACTTCTTAATATCATTTTCAAATTAATTGTGAAATCTGTAGATAGCATCTTCTTTTAAAAAATTGTTTGCGCAGTATCCACAGTTTTTAATATTGCAGTTAATTTTTTTTTGTTCTGCAAAATGTTGTGTGGTCTCTTTCTATTAAATAACTGTGGTATGTTAGTTTTTACTAAGGCCATCACTTAATCATACTTGACTTTCTAAAGTCACTTTAAAGTCAAACAAAGATGAATACGTACTTGGTTTTGCACGACATCCAAGTATGTCAAACTCGAGAGGTACTTGGGAAATGACTTTAACTTAACAATTTCCCATTATTAATAAAACTTTATTTTAGTTACAAAGCTGGCACATAAAAAATTGAAAATAAAATTTTCTTCATTTATAAGTATTTTCCATAGATTGATCAAATAATGTTCTCTTAAAAGCTTTGCACTAGACTCTTAAGTGCATTTCAACCTTTGCGAAATATATTTACGTATAACTTGATGCTACATATGTATAAAACAGTACTTAAATCATTGTTTCAGTAATTTTCAAGTAACCAATTTTTTTTTGCTGCAATAATGAATGGCATTACAAGCAATGTCAATAAATTAAAACAAACAAAAAATATTTTTAAAAAAACGTGTTTTCTTGGTGATTCACATTAAATACTAAAGAGTTTTATAGTATTTGTTAACACTTTAAAAACTCAGAGGAAACACTCTTACCAAAGCAAATATATAATATTAGAATTATACATAAAATAATTAAAAGCTTAAGTGAAATATATATAATTTAAAAAATTAACTTTTTCATATTCATTTTGTATAAATATAATTGTTATTATTAAAAACGTGTTTGTGTTTGCAATTTTTATGCTCGTCAAGAACATAAAAAAAGAATTAAGTAACTACTTGTAACTAAAACATTTTCCGTTATGAAACCTTAAATATTTAAAAATTTCTTATTCAAAAATAACTTAGATACAAAATAAATGTTTAATTTTTTCTACCATAATAAATAAATATAATTCTAAACTAAAATTGTTTTAGCTGGTAACAAAAACATCAAAAGATGATTCAAGTAAAAATTATTAGAAAAAATGTTCTTTTTCCATCTTAAATGTATATTTTTTGTGCTGCCAAATAACCATAATTTTACCTTATTTATGAATGGCGAAATTTCATGACTAAAAAAAACTCATAATATATCTTTTTTGTTGGTTTGTGCGAAATTAGTTAATTCTCTTAATGTTTTACCATATTTTGTTGACAAGTGTGACTTGTGGGTAGGTACTCACAGAAACTGCCAGAGAACAAAATTTTCCAGCACGGTTTCGTTGTGCGTGCTAAATAACCTGTCAATGCCACAAAGCCACTCGAAGTCTACATTACTTGCTCCCGTAAACAAAAATTTATCTTTACGCTGCTCGACGTTCACGATGCTTTTAAAGTTCCGAAACATTAAATATAAGACAGCTCCTCATTAAAATCGGAAAGCTTTTATTTTTTACCCTGGCTCTTTTTTTCTGGCCCTCCACAATTTCCACGTGCAAAACCAAGGGACTTCTCCCTCTTTATCTCTTTTGACCTTCTCTTTCTGTTTTACTTTCGTATCCTAGACATCCTCCCTTCCAGTTTATTTATTTATGGAGCTCTTTCCCATTATTCACGCTACTTTTCTTCCGTACGTACTCATTTGCCTTTGCTAATTTGTTCCACTATGGCGTGAATACATTATGTATCCATTTATTTTTTTCGTTATATGTCTACGGCTATTTTTTTTTAAAGTGGCATGATATGAGTGTTGTGTAGAGGAGAAGACTGAGTTAGAAATCTGAAGTGAAGAAATATATATTTTCTCCGAGAAGTATCGAATCACTTCAACATCGCATTAAACATTTTCTTTCACGCACTACTGAATCATTGTGAAATTACATAGCAAATTAGGATGTCAAAAGTATATGTTAAAGGTGAAAATAATAAGAAATAAAACCAAAGTAAAATATGTGATAGTTTTAAAACAAAAAAAATGTCTATGTTTTTATGGTTTAAGTAATTTTTGATCTAAAAAAATCTATGACTGAAGTTATGTAAAAGAAAATCTTAGACAAGGCTATATAAATTAATTTTCCCGATAGTAACAATTAGACATCTAGTCACAAACAAAACCTTTTTTAAAATTTTTACAGAGGTTATCTGTTTATCTAGGTAACATACAGAACCTGGTATTCCAGAGAGAAAAAAAAAAGCTATGTGTACTTATGAACGCATGATAGAAGTTATAATTTTTGATTTAAGACACGGAACTATTATGAAATATTTACAGTAAAAATTATTTGAATAAATGCTTGGTATTCTATATTAATGTAAACATTTGTAAAAAATTAATAACTTTATCTAAAAAAATATAGAAATGAATTTTAATTAATAATGAAAATCAATTAATATGCTAAAATTTATTCTAATTGGTTAAAAAGTAATGTTCTAAATTATATTTTTAATGAAAATAAATTTTAAATACGGTAACATAACCTCACTCTTATAAATTAATTTGAAAATACACTTCTAAAAGTTTATAAACATAATTTATATTACTAATATAAACAATATAAAAAGGTTTTTAATTATATACACCAGTATTCAATATCAATCACAAAATTTATGAACATGATCACGTACTTCAACACCCATTACTACAATTTGCACCGGAGCAGCTACATCGACTATCGAATCATTCGATTAAGAGAGAGAAAGGTTAAACTATATAATGAAACGTCACCGATAAAATTACATGAAAAAAATACTTGGACCTGAATATTAACAAGGAATTTTATTCAAATACTGCCCAATTTGTTCAAAATCATTAAATATTTTTACTAAATATTTTCCGCACACGTTAGATGAATATAAATTACTAATTAAAAAATGGTAGTTGTACTAGCAGTATTATAAAGTATTATTTTTTATTATCCATGAGAATGTTTGAAAATTCTTTTCCTACCAAAGATATTATTTTAATATTACTTTAATTAAAAATAGAGAACTATGTCAAATATGTATGAAAAAATCCAATGGACTGAGCTTTGTATTTAATAATATTATAGCAATACAATAAAGAAATGAAATAAATCCTACTAATATTATAAACGCGAAAGTTTGTAAGTATGGATAGATGGATGTTTGTTACTCTTTCACGTAAAAACTTATAAATGGATTTGAATGGAATTTGGCCTACAGCTAGCTTAAAACCTGGATAACACATAGACCCCATATTAATATGAAATTCCATCTCTAAGGGAGTGAATAAGTGATAATTTCATTTTATAACAGAAAAAACCATATATCATAGACTTACAAATAGTGAGTGAGTGTCATTTCTCTATGTCTGCCACACGATCATACACATAATAAGGTCTGGCAAATCCAAATGTTTCTCCTTGGTGAGACCAGCCCGCTTAGTGGAGCTCGCAGCGGCTAGCAAAATAAAGGCGCTAATAACAGTTTTGTTCTTAACTTCGTCAATAGATAGAGTTGCCTTGCCTAGAATTCTTACGACAGAAAGCCTAATAAGTGAACTCAGCAACGGTAAAACTACAAAAATAACCTTAACCTTATGAATATCCCAGAATAACTCGAAACCAACGTTCTTCTTTAATTTTAGGTGAAAACTGTTAAGAGTATACGGAGAACGGTGTCGCCCTCCATCGTCATGGCCCCAAGTTGTCATATTTTGGAGCAATTTATTTCATAATCTGACGTTCACTACAGCTGTAATTAAGGAGGGATGCTGTCAGAGCTGCAGATGAAGAGACATTATGTACATCTTGAGTTTTTTTAATACATAGCGTCAATCGGCAGGATAACGAGGGACAAGAACCAAGCGCGCCTTTTGGGAAGCCTTGGAAGAGCCCTCCTCTTCCCACCTTCCACACCTCCCCACGAATACTCTGAGCTCCGGGAGGCTAACCTAGGATGTATACAAATTGGCTGTCGACTTTCCATTCCACAGGCTTCCTCACCCCCTTCCCACTCTCTCTCTCTCTCTCTCTCTCTCTCTCACATACAGAGCGTGAATATATTTCCAAACCTCCACGGAGACAGGGGTAGTAGCGTGTGAAGAGGGGGCTGTAAGGGATGTAGTTTGGGGGGTAGAGCGGTTGGAGAATCAGTTCCGTGCGTGGCGCCTGTTGAAGGATAACTAGCTGGGCTTGTGTAAATCTCCTGCAGGGCTGGATTCACGCTCTACTTTACGTTTTTTTTTCGGTTCGAAAAGGAAGGCCAGGGGGGGGGGGGGTGGTGGGGGAACTTTCAGCACGCTAGAAGAGACATTGCCCTCACATGCCAGGGAACACGAGTGACGAACGTGCTCGCAGGCTGAAAAAAAATGAATAGCTTGGCCACTACGCGCGTTACAAGTGAAAATCCTTACTATCTGATAGATAAAACTAGGGGTCTACTAGAGAAACCAAAATATTTATATGTTGAATGAGAGTGCTTCTATACAAATACCAAAAACGTAAAAAAAATTTTCAAATTAAAACAAGTAACTTTTTAATCAGTACCTATACTTAATACCTTTGTGTTCGAACACCTGCTAATAGATAAAGAACTTATTATAGTTAATTATGAATCTGATATATAATAAGTAGTGTTATGTCATTATACATTTTTGCAGGAATTTACTAGTTCGTACAACTGCCTATCTAATGGATTGTAATGAACGTTTAGAAGTGCATTTTATATAGTCAATAGGTGCATGACCCCCAATCATGTTAAAAGCATAACATAAAACAATACAATAATCCACATAAAATATCCAATCATGTTTTCATACGATAAAATGAAACAGTGAAGTAAGGAATGAAGGTTCACCTTGAATTGTAGCAAAAATGGGAACGAAGAACCCTGCGAAGATTCTCACACAACTGTCTGACTCTCTCTTTCATTCTTTTTTCCACCTTCTCCGCCACCATCTACGTATTCAAGTGCCCCATTTCATTTCTCGTTACGCTCTGATAAGTCATCGCCTCAACTTACCCTGCTGCTGCAAACAAGTCCATAGCAAAACTATTGAATAGGTTGCCAAACCGATTGTAGCTTTAATATATTTCCACGTATCAGAGCATATTAAACACTCTGTCCATCCAGATTCGTAAAGTATAACTAGAATTTTAATTTGTCACAAACTCCGTACAGTTCTTAGTAAAAATTTAGCGTTTGTGTCTTACTTTTCAAACTACATTCAAATTTTTTGGTGCATTTTGATGATAGACTACAAAAAATTTTAAAAACATGTTAATTTAATTAAAAACTTAAACTTCTCGTGCAAAATCATATTTGTATTGTTTATTAAAGTTTTACATCACGCAGCTACGACAAAAGCCTTCAGGCGACGGTAACTTCTAGAGTTAAGAATATTCCGGTCCGATTGGTCATCAACTCCATGCTCATTACTTTGATTCATGTTAAGGTTCTGGATTCGATACTGCAACCTTCTGCACGTGTACATGACGTGTTAGCGATCCCTGCCAATGAGGACCTCGTTATATTCTAGAATATTTAAACCTGCTGAATGGCCAAAATTGACTTTACCGGTATCTACATAAACTGAAAATTTTAACGTAGATTTACTCAATATAAATATAAAACGAAATGAATTTCGAAAGTGCACTTCTAATTAATTGAATTAAAGTCCATGAATTTAAAATAATTATTTATTGATAAAATCAAACAAATAGCTAGAAGTAGGACTTTAATTGTCAAATGTTTAAGTCTAAACTCTTAGTGAAGATCCATTTATATCATATTAAATGTAGTTTAGAAGGTCACAGTAAAATAAATACATTTTAATAGTTTTATTTAGCGATTTATTTTGCATTTATGTGTGTACAGGCGTGCAAGTATGCTACGTTTCTTTTAATCATGAAAACCCAACAAAACTCTATGCTCGTTGAAATTCACCCTTCGGTCTTAAATTTTCGGTTCTGACTGTTTATGGACATAATTATAATACAATTTCTTTTTTATTATAATAACGATTAAAATTTGAAAATGCTACACTTAGATGGACAAATATTAGTAATAATTGTAAAGGGGAAATTAAAATAGCAAATTTAATAAGATATATTTCCCGCAGTTTTAATGTTTTATTTTATAGTTTCTTGTTATCAAATAATTATTTAAAAACAAACCACAACAATTTTTAACGACTTTTCCAAATAAGGATCCTAAATGACATCTGTATTACAAAATGAAAATAACTTCGTCTTACTTAAACGCTGACACAGGATATTATTCACAACTAACAAAAGATTTTAAGCTTAAACACTAATAAAAATCTTCTTTCAAAATAATGCATAGAAATAACTAAAATCTCAAATAAATTATCCTTTTATTTTAATAAAGAATTGTTTACTTTTCTACGTCGTAATTTCAGTTCCGAGTTTTAACATTTAATTTTATTTTCTACTTAACACATTGACCTCTTTGTAATTATTACTTACGAAATAATATTTTGCAAACAAAAAATATATGATATATTCCTGCATAGTAATGTTTTGCTTGACTTACACATTATAAGAGACTTAGATGCGTTAGTTTATTGATCGTCAATTTAAAAAAAATTATCATCTTTAAATAAAAAAAATATGGTGTACACCTGATATCTTTGAATGAGTTATGGACGTGACGTTAATGTAGAATAAATGTTTTTGTTTTTGCTGTGCTGGGCGAAGGACGCGAAGGTTCGTCGGCAGCAGAGCTCATCTGGGTGAGAACTTCCCCGCAGCGAGGCTGCTGCGCTATCGGCGCGGTGATCTGTACCACGCCGCGTTTAACTGCCTCTCTCATGCGCGCGCATCTCATTACGGAGCTGGAGGAGCGCGCGCGGACCGGAACGACCGCCGGGTCAAATATTTCTCTCGGCGTCGTTCACGTTTACTTTCCATCGACGCGGGAACGTCTCGATGACAGGAGTCGAGTCCGCCGCGATGAATCACCCCTTCAAGAGGCGTCTTCACTTATCCGTGGGCCTTCCGAGGGAGAATGATTACAAGGAAAGAGAACGGGGGTAATGGACCACCGCTAATTGATCTGCATCGGGTCGTGGTGCGACAACGGTCTTGTACAATCTCCTTCATTGAACCCTCCCCACGTCACAGTGATATCTTCAGTTGAAATTTTGTTTCCTTTTTGTTTGTTTTTTTGAGATTTTAGAGCTAACTAAAAATACCAGTATGAATTAAACATGCTTGCAAGTTTGTCGTGAATAAACATTTATATCCTTTAAATAAAGGTGGAGATTATGTCCTCAATAGTAAAAAATACAAATTGTTATTTCTGAACACATTTCTGCAGAAAATACAAGTATACTCTAGCACTGTGTTAATCACAAAAACCGGCAATAAAACTTTCTCTTTTGTAAATAATTTAAGATTTTCAAACATCCCTCAGTTAATATTTGTTGAAAATTTCCCTGCTTTCCCAAGAGAATACCTACTTAAGAAATATTTTGAAAACTAATTATCATTGCATTTTGTTTAATACTATTATTCTATTTTATGCTTAATAGAAATCGCTCCAAAACACATACATTTACAAAAGGTCAACTGAAAATCTTCAGAAACAAAAAAAGAATTGATCATTTTGTGATAGAAATTCACTTTGTTACTAATTTACTGGTAATTATTTTTTACAGATTATGATAAAACAGTAATGATCAGATAAGTCCACTGATTTTCAGCCTTCCACAGCATATTCAGTAAATATTTGTGAAAATAATTTAACTGATAAATAAAAAAAAATCAGTCTGTGATTAACAATCACGTTGTCAAAACAATGTTGAGAGGTCTAAATCCACACACAGAAAATTTTACTCCATTCGACATTTTGTCACTCCAATGAGGAGATATTTTCATACAACATATATTTTTATTCAAATAATTACTGTTACCTACACATATTTTCTATATATAACATTTTACTTTTTAGTTAATTTCTAACCAAACCCAAAAATTGCTATAGCCTCTTACTTTTTTTTTAAAGAGAATACATTTTATATGATGTTTAGTACAACCAGTAGCAGTGAAGGTAAAACATTTTGACAAACCTTGGATTTTTTAATATTTATTGTTTGCAAGAATTTAAAATTAAGTAATTTTTAAGACATTTTTGTTTTAAATGAAAAATCTGATGATTCATTCGGGGTGGTATTTTTAATGTACTTAATTAAAAGTTTTTGATAATATTTTAAGTACTTTTTTCAGTTTATTCATAATCACCCAATTTATTTGTTATATTTCTGAATAGTTTATATTTTTTTTCTAAATGTATGCTAATGTATTCATAGTATCATCTGTCCAATTGAAATGAGTGCTTATACATGGATTGACTTAAAAATAATTAAATTGCTTACACTTTCTTTCAAAAACAAGTAATTCAGTTAAATAATAACAATAATGTTTTACTAATAAATATTTACTAAAAAAAGGATTTGACACGTATATGCTTTTGGCAAAAAGTCAATTGTTAAGTGATAAGAGCTTTACCAGCAAAATATTTTGCTAGTCTAAAATAAAAATATAATATTTTGTTAATTTTTTTTTAAATCAAATAATTTTGTTCTCCTAAGAAATATAAAAAACCCATGTTGATTCTTATTATAATTTTAATTTGTGTAAGAAGTTTCAAAGGCTGCCTTTTACTTGAATTAATATACAGTACATAATTTTTTTAAATATTATTTTCGCTTTGAAAGAATTACCAACCAAATAACTAATATTAAGGAAAAACAAAACAACTCACATTCACTTCGGAATGTTTGAGTTTTATTTAATTTATTTTAATATACGTAATTACGTGAGAAATAGAGGGAAGCTAGGGTTTTTAATCCTTAAGTATCCTTGTTCAGCATTCGAGAATGATGTATAGCAGTGTGCAGGATGGAAGGCCTAGTAAACTATAATTTGGTTGAAATCTGTTTCATCCAGCACCTATCCCCAGGTATCGTTTTAATATTCATGACAGCATCTCACCTGAAGTGTTGTGCATACATTGAAACCGAAGACATAAAAAGTTAATTTTTTTACATTCCTCGCTACTCTTTATAGATCAGCGGCACCGGGAGATTATGTATGGAGATTAGCAGGTAAATTGGCTATATTCCTTCAACAACCCTTGAGTAACTTTATTTTTTGTTCCTCATTCTCAGAATTCGTATGGTAATGCCACAGGCCATCCGTAATCGTGATTAATAACAGCTATGGTGTTTCAAACAAGCGGAACATGGACGATGTTTTCAGCTCCAGGGCCCGACCTGATTTATACTCTCTCTCTCGCTCGCGCTCTCTGGCTCGTCTCGCGTTTATTCATTCCGACTGGTTTCGTGCTCAGTGATTTACTCATCGGGGAAAACTTATTAATAAGAGGGACGACGGTCGGCAGAGCGACAAGTAGTGGTTACGACCGGCAGGCCGAGTTCTTTACCGCCAGCCACGACGAGTAATTGAATAAAAACCGGAACATTTAATGGCTCCCGCGCACTAGCTAACCTACATTATTAATTTGTATTTGAAGACGCTACATACACGGGGTAAACAGCGCCGGTGTTTGTTTATCGTTAATTACACCTCGTGGACACGCTTAATGATTTATTGTTCAAGTGTAACTATACAGCTGCGAGGTTATCAGCTTGTCGTATAATATATCTCTAAAATTGTTAATGAATACAACACAGTTATGTGATACCAGTCTTATAATTGTTTTTCATTAACGTAGATATTGCGCATTGTATTTTTTTTAGTTTATAACAAAAAATAATTTACCAAACCACCGCCCATTATGTTTCCCACGAGAATTATTTTTTAAGTATGTCTGACACGATACGTAATTAGATATTATATTTCAAAATACATGTAGTTGATTACCCACGATGGACCCACAGACACAATCAGAATTAAGTCGGGCCAAACATAAACTAACAAATGAGACATAAGTATTATCTGTTTGGCTCACTTAATAGTCTCAAGAAGTTTATGGCATATGAAGAAAAGAGAGACATTATAAATTTAAGGATTATAATTAATTTTTTTGGGCCCACAGTGTAAAAATAATTATTTCCTGTATCTTTTAAAAACATTAGATGGTAGCTCAGTAAAATTGTTTCGTTAAAAATTGGCAATAACTTCCGAAAACAAATATTTAAGGAAAAAAATTATTTCTATCTAGTCAGAATGTCATGAAAGTGTTATGAGTAAACCGTTATATAACCTCAGGTTTCTAGCCTAACATTGTTTTAAAAGATGTAACCTTTTTAAAATATCGAGGGCTAAGTGACTTTAAGAATAGACGCCACAGTTATTTTCGTGGTTAGGATAACGTCACTTGTTCGTCAGCTTAAGACTTTATGAGACATCTTGACGGAAATTCTAAATATTATTTATTTATATAGTGCTTTTATTTTTAAATGTGGCAAAGTTGACGCGTGGACATTATCTTGCTTTACCTTAACCACTGAATTAAAAAAAAATAAAGTTATTATTTTTACAATCAAACAGAAACATTAAATACAAAAATAATGTAGAGGTTATTTAAGTAAATGACTAAACTAAGAAAATATCTCACTCAAACTAAGGAAAAAATAACTTTTTTCTCTGAACTGTTTGTCATTGGCTTCTAGTCATCCAGATACAGTGCGAACCAATATCAGAATAAATATTAAGGGTAAAAAAGTATTTTAATTTGAGGCTATGACAAAATTTATCCGCGAATGCTCCATGCTATTTCTGCAAGATTTATTTCAAATAACTTTTAAGAAGGTGTCTAAAATTTTAAGCCACCGTGAACTTCATATGGGACAGTTCTTATTACGAAACTTTATTATACTATAAACGGGAACGTCACAAAAAAATATTTTGCCTGGGTTAAATGTTAACATAAATTTCGAACGTGCTTCTTAAATTTGCCATGTACAAAGTCATTTCCTATTTTTTTACTTAAAACATAGGTAGTATAATTTTTTACAGGTATAAATTCAAAAAAAAATAAAATTTATTTTGGGTAGCTACCACTTCTTTACGTTTATGGACAGTAAATTGGAGACTGAGGGGGTATCTAAATTATTAGCAAAATCAATAAACATGCACGGTTCCGTTAAAATAAAACTAAGTCACTCTTTGTGTTCAGTAGAGAAGAAACATGCAGCCACCAGTGCTTTCTAGTTTTCCCCCCTCCCCCTCTTCATTTCCTATGGCACATTTTCCATCTACCCTTCCAAAAAAATTAAATGAAATAAAAACCTCCATACAATATTATAAAAGAACCTGAAATATTTTCCTCAGCACAATATTCAAGAATTATATGACTGGAAAGTAATACTTAATCTGTAAGCAAACAAGAAATTTTATTAGTTCCACTACGGATTGAAGTTAAGTGGAAATTTCGTTTGAGACTTCCTATTATCTTATAATACCTAAATGTACACATGTAGCGAGGTAGTGCAGCTATAAGGCACTTATTTTTTGTTCAAAGTACCTGGGTTCGAGTCTCGTTCCACACATCGGGTTGCAACTGTTTCCAAAATCACTCAAGGCAAATTCTGGTAAGGTTTATTTTTTCTGCCATTACCCATTCTTTTCCCCACAAACTCCTGATTACTGTGAATAATTTGTCTGTCATGAATAAACTTTCAGTGGAAAATACTTTAATTCTAAGCAAAAATAATAATCCATACATTACCTTCAGTTTATTAAGACAATTTGTTACTTAAACCTAAAACATTTAATTCATTCACTTTTAAAACCATTTTCTGTGCAACTGAAATAAAATCAAAAACAAAACCAAATATTACCACACAAAAATTGTAATTTTATGATAATTTAAATAAAACAAAATTTTAAAAGATTTTCTAGAGTTCTTGCATTATTTCAATTTCCTAATAAGAATTTTAATATTTTGTTGTACCGACAAAATTTATCAGGGATATTTTTTAAGTGATTGTGTACTCTATCTGCACCAGCAAAAATTAATTGTGACTTAAAATTACTAATAATTGCATATAACTTAAAACTTCAAACTATATATTTTTGGAGTGTTATTATTGACCAAAACCGTTAGAGATACCTGTTTTGGATAGAAGATACCAATACAGACGTGATTGTCCCAAAAAAATATGTGTGATACTATTAGTAAAAACTAAATAAAGACAATTTGGTAGACAGTAAAATTATACTGCATTTGTATCCAAATTCTCTTTTTCGCTCTAAAAAAGGTATTTGCTTAGTATTTGCATCTGCTCAGCTGAAATATGAATTAGTGTTATATTATTTCCCTGTGGTAGTTTGAATACTAATTTAGATGAAATGAACAAATAAATTCCAATTATTTATGAGCACATTAAAAATAATATATTTATGGCTACAAAATACAGCAAGCATTTTATATTTAAAAACCTCCCTTTTTTTTATAAAACTGTCACGTGTTAAATAAACATATTGGTGAGTGCACTTATATACTTACTTTATTGGCGTAATAACAAACTAAATTTAATTTTAGATGCAAATATTTAAGAGAAATAAAATAATAAAACGATTGGAGTGATATTATAAATACAGTTGGTAAATTATAAATTCAATGAAATTAAAAAATTTAAATAAATGCTCAGTAGTCAATATTAATATAAAACGAGTGTGTAAAATTAATTATTTAATTTAGTAAATTATCTAGATTAATTTGAACTATTCAAGAAAATATATATGCTTAATGTAAAATATGGATTATTAATTTAAGTTATTTAAAAGTAAATAATGTATAAAATTTATAATGCAAATAAATTATACATACGAGAACATAACCTTACAATCACTGTCATGAAACGGCCAGGAGACTACTAAACATTCCACTGATATTCCCTGCCAGCGACAAAAAATTGAAGCTTGCAAGCAACCTAACATTGTTATACATACGGAAACATAACCTCACTTACATAAACACACTTGAAAAAGTTTATAAACTAAATTTATTTGATAAATATTCACAATAAATACATGTATGTGAACCATTATTCAGTATTATTATTAAAGTATAAGTTTTAAAGCAAATATATAATTTTTATTTGTATGTAGGATTTTTTTGTATGTAGCTTTATTTTACATTCAGTAAAAGTTTCGTTGTATGGTGCCCACGCATCGTAAAATTTACCCTCATGATTTTTTCTTAAAGTGTCAAAAGAAGTATATATTAAAAAAACAGATAAATATCTTTTCAATTATTTGTTTTATTTTGTTATCAATTATGGAGCAAAACTTTTAGGTAAGTAGGTGTTTCATGTACATCAAATATTAACCACTTTTTTATTAAATTCATTCCTGATATTTTTCCCGTTGTACAAGGAAATATTTCCGTGAAAGCCATTTAGCACGATCTTATTTATGTAGAGCAAAGGAAATAAACAGGTATCTCACTAAATGGTTTACCAAACTCAATTTTTTTGTATTTGTCAGTTTGATTTATATTTTTTATTACTTTAAGTCTAAATAAAAATTTCAAAGCAGACAAGGTAACCAGACCAAAAAAATTTGTTGCTTTTTTGTATTTAAATGAAGCTGTGGAATTTGAAAGAAAACTTTTTATATTTTTTCTTATAAAACTGTCACTTTTAAGAATGATAAAATAAACTAAGATGACAAATGTTTGTTATTTTACTTAATGCTAATGTTAAAGTATAAAGTTAAGACTAATTAAGTTTCTTACAAGCAGGAATGAAATATTTTTATGTGGGTGGCTTGAGAGAAATGAGCGCAAGAGCTTGAAAACTACAATTTTTTTTAACTATTTTAAAATTTCAGGAGATAAACAACACAAAATTTGTTTTGTTTGGTTGGGTAGAAAAATAAAAGCAAATAATTTGAAATAAACTATTTATCTCTGGAATTAAGTTACAAACATAAAATTGTGTTTTGAGAAACTTTATTGAATAAACGAGCCGTACGCTTGATCTAACATTATTATGTTACAGAGGCAAAATGATAAGCATTTTTTTTGCTGTGTTTCATAATTTGGATGATATTTTTACGTAAATGTTTGTGCACATTGATCCAAACTGCAAACAGTTCATCCTCCGCCGCGGGGCTTGTGCTCGCGCAGAAGGCTGAGAGGAGAAGTGCTCTCTCCGCCGGTCGCGCCGAGGTCCGGAGCCGCGCGCAGGTGTCTCGAGGACAAACTGGATCTCGCGCGCTTCCTGCGAGATGCAATTACTCCACGATGACGTAACGAAGCACGTCCTGTTCTCGCGCCCGTCTTCCTCCCCGCCAAAACAGCGAGTGAAGCTGAGCCCGTGCTTAGGCAGTTCTTGGCCGAGATTCCACCAACCTGTCCGGGCAAGCTGCGAGAGATTTTACGTCCTAGAGCGAGGCAACTATTAAGATTTGTGGTTTTTTTATGTATGTAACATAAAAAATAAATTAGATGTATTTTCTTTTAATGCACACTGACTCACATAATAAACTGCCCTAACATATACTATTTTATACTTTTGGACGCCCTTAAATACGAAATTACTTTTTTTTTCAAAATATTTGTAAGCTAAGACGTCTAAACTATAGGTACTATTAAAATATTTTGTGCTGACAATGATTCATAGAATTTATTTGATATTTACATCTCAATTGAAAGTAAACTTCTGCTGCTTTAATCATCAAATTAATTATCTGTGTTATTTCATTAAATAATTATACAATCACACTCTTAAGGAACTATAAATATGGTTATTATCTTTGTCTGTATAATTCAATAAAATACTGGTCTAACTTTTACAATACTTCTGGTATTGTAAAGCTGGTAACAGCTTACCACATTTATTTGTTATACAATTAATTCTTTCATCCCAATAAATACTCAAATGTCTCTAAACATTCACATTGGTTTACTAAAATATATTTATAAACTATTTAAAACTAACTGCAACATTCAATATTATATTATTTAAACTCCGCATTTCAGAAAACTAGTAAAAAAACATCTCACCAAGCAAGATAAGTTTCACTTAACTCAAATGTAAATAAATATAAAATATGCGTTATGGTAAAATTATTTAAATTGGATATTGAAAATATTAATAATAATATTAATAATACTTTTCAAGTGTCTATGTACCATCCACCGATATCCCCTCAATTTCCAGTTACAAATATATGCACCGACACAATTCCTGTTTCCTTCATTTCTAAAAGTCTGTGCTATGGGGCACTAAATCCTTAATATCTACTACCGCATGTCAACAGGCTCTGATGGTATACCAAATTCCATCTTGAATATATATGCTCTTATCTGCTTACATCTCTGCTGCAAAATTTATTTAACCAAGTATTAAAACTCATAATTTTTTTCCTTCTTATTGAAAAACACCTTAATTTATTCCGATACATAAAACAGAAAGTAAATTGAATCTTATAAACTATAGACATCTAGAATTACTTAAGAGTTTCACCCCAATTTTTGGGGACAAAAATATTTTTAAACTAATTAATTCTTTACTAAAATATATAGGCTATCTTTTAATCAACATGGTTTCAGAAATGGTATGACTACTAACACAAATTAACTCGCTTTCCTAAATCCAATTTGCAAGAAAGAAATCATTAGGGAGACACCTGATGCCTGTTACATTGATTTGGAAATAGCCTTTGATACAGTCAATCACACTAAAATGCTTGCAATATTATCAAACTTTTGTTTACGTAATAGTTACATAAACTGTTTTCTAGTTAACTTAAACAACGTTTTTTGCATTACTAAAAAACCATAATTCTTTTTTGCATTACTAAACAACCATAATTCTAAGGTGTATTATGATAACTCTCGTATTTCTTAGTATTATTTTTTATTTAAATATATATGGTCGTGTGTAGGTAGGGCCGGCCTACGCGAAGTACCAACTTGATGGGGATGCCTGCCACGAATAACCAGGATCACTCGGAGAACACCAACGGATGTTTTACAAAATTCAGCTCAGTAAATGTTACAATTAGATGATTTCTATATTTCATGCATATTCATAATAAGTACATGTAATAAATTGCGTATCTTTTATATCTGTATACAATTAACTACGGCATCTCTTTTGTGTAATTTTTTACCTTATGTTTACTATTGACGTTCAAAAATATTTATATTTTTAATGAAAGTAATGGTTTCAACAATTATTGTTTCTAATTTTTTAATGTCGATTATCCAATATAAACTTAACATTCTTTTCACGAATGCATTCTAAATATTTGGATTAGTACATATAGACAGCGTTTCCGTAACAGTTCTTTTTGGTTTACGACACGATACTGTAAGTAATTTATATTCGGTATCGTTTTGTGTACTACAAGTTTGGATTAGCTCAGTAAGCCCCATTGAATCTTTATTCGGATACGGAGTGAATCGGCGCATTAGAAATCAAACAGCTGCGGTAAGCGTGTGGATATGTTGAGAGGATCGAGGTAGCTCGTTATAAATATGAAAATCGAAGAAGTGATACGCTTAAGAAATTTTGAAAAAAGGCATTATAAATAGCCAGTATTAAGAGACTCACTCTCAATATCCTTATTCATAACCTTGAAACGCGAATTAAGTAAGATAATACTTCAATTGTTTGATTATTTAAAAATGTGTATAAAATCATGTGACGAATTACTTAAATTGAGCAGTCTCTTTGTATGTCCGTGCTCATCATTGAAGTTCTCCACCGGTCGGTGGGCTTTTCAATAAATATAAATAAATAATTTAATTTATTTAAATAAATTTTATCAAGGAGTTTACTGACGAATTCCATAAATTTTCAATTGTAGGCATATGTCTGACATTTGGTAAAAATTTATATAACCTACCGTCTAAAGTTATTCCGGTCAATTGTTGTTTGTTAGTAGTTTCAATTTTTATTTTTCATTTAAGGTAAAAAAATTGTCTTATACAAATATTCCTAAACGCATTATGTTCTTATCATTATGTGCAAGAACATAAGCTATGCAAATAAGTTAATCTTACCACTAATTTGAAATAATCTATAATAAGTTGTTTTTTCACTAATGATTTTACGTAATTAATTTCCATGGCATACTGTAAAAATTTATTTTTGTTGCGTCACGCAAAAAAATATTAACACTAAAAATAATAAATTAAATTTTAAATCAAATGAATATAATATACCTTATGTGTCCGTATCCTTTAAGTGTCACCGATTTTAAAGTATTTGTATGAAAAGATACCCAAACGAATGTTCATTGCATCGTAAACTATAACAGCTACTAATAACTGAGGTAAGAGCAGTCAAAAATCATTGGGGTAGTAGGAGAGTAGAAGAGAGGTAGAACGAGAGAGGTATTAGGAGAGAGTTCGTAGGAAATAAGTAGTAGGAGAGAGGTAGTAGAAGAGTGAAGAAATATATTGCAGCGGTAAAAATGATGCATGGCTGATTATCGTCTATGTGAGACGGTTACCACCACCTTTTAACGTGTATTCCTTCTATCATGAATTTTGGTGAATTACTTAATTTTTAAATTGTTTCTGATTAATTATTTTACTGCTATTTTTTTTAATTACTTAAACATTTTTTGCTGTAAATGATTGATTTATGGTGCATAATTATGCTTGCTGCTTTCAGATTTAAATTTTCTAAGCTTAACTGCCTTTTTATTTTTGTGTGGTAAACGTATTATTGATTTAATATCTTTCACGTCAGTTATTTCTGCTACTTGGTATAAGTGACCGGAAAAATTCGATTATTCTGTATTCATTTCGCGACAGGCTACAGTACAAACAAGTATATATTTGCATAGCTTCTGCGATTGAAGGATTATGAGCCACCAGGAAACCCTAAACATAGAAAGTTACAAATAACGGACTAACCAGCTGAAACATCCCACAAGCCAGCAGCCAGTAAACCGGTACATTTACCCGGGTATACAGAGCATACTGTGCAGTCCATCCTGGAAGTCAATGAACCCGAGAATTTTCCCGTTCCCTAACTGTAATGTACGTCAGCAAAGGTTTCGGACACTCTTGCTCTGTGTACTGGGGTTTGTGTTTCGGGCGAGCGCCACGCGAGTGCGCTGCGAAGACGCGGTGCGTCGAGAAGGTCGAAGCTCGCCACTGGCCAGCTGCCTGCCGCGTGTGAGCGCCGCCTGGTGTGTGCTTTCAACTGGGGACCGTTTGAGCTGTGAACTGCAAGCCACGCCTGGACTCGTCGTTGCCCGTCTGTGAGTTCACTCGGGCTGATTTATTAACGTTTACCGCCCCACCCTCGTCACCACAGCAGCTAGTCTACTTTGAATGTCGAGATTAACATTACAGTAACTGCGCACCAGTACGTTTGAACTTCATGTTGATCCATGGAAGTAAAGTATTTTTTGCCCTGCCTAGGACTTAACAAACATACATTTACGACTTGTCAGTCTAGTTAGAACTTAAGTGGTTACTGCGCCCTATTTGACTTTCATTCATGCAAACTGGCAAATGCGTCACAAGCCACTACCGTCTTCAAGTGACTTCGAATTTCGTGCTCTGCAACCAACTTTCCGTTCGTAATTTACGTTTGGGTCTACTGAACGTTTCAGGTTTAGCGTACGTTCGTTAAAAGTATTTGGTTGGGACACAGACTAAAACTACCAAAGGATGAGACTTTGGTTTGGAGTAGGTAAATGTACGGACCTACATATACCCCTAATACTTCAAATTCAGTCATTTTGAAGATACGCCATCTTAACCATAAACCAAACTTTATTGACATTGTTTACATTGCGGACTTTAAGATGGTATCGTTACGCCTGCGTTAAAGTGGTTCGACGTACCTACGTCAAGGACGTTTACGTGCTTACTTAACTTGTTTGGAAGTCAGACGTTACGCACGAAACTCTTAAGTTTCACGCACCTCACGTTCTTAAGTCTGCCTCGTGAACCTAAAGTCACCCTCTAGTGCGCCGTAAAAATCTGTATACAAGCGTGTGGCGTACTGAGAATATATGTTATAGTAGTGCATATATTATTTAGTTTCTCTCATTCTAATTTGAATATGAGGTTTATTATACTACTATATCCTGTTTGTGCCTTTTTGCATTTAAAACAGTTCTGCAACACGCGCATTAGACTCAATTAAAAACAACAATAAGGATGCTTATACTGATTTGATAGTACAAGATAGGAAAATAAACACAATAATAAATATATATTTGGAATAATAACACAAATCACTTTATATACTGTTTGTTGTATGTCAATAAATTATAACTTTATTATTTTTGGCACAAACATAAACACTCAAGGTTGATAATCAATGTCTTTTTGACAATCACTTCAAAGAACTTTAATATCATATTTAGACTATGTTAATCAAAACCAGATTTCAGAACTGGATTGATGTTAGTGGCACATTTATGCTGAAACTTCCGAAACAATATTTTCATTAACTATTTCAATGATAAACCCCAATTTATATTTTTGCGCAACACAATATTTCGATTATTATTTTAATTTTAATTGATCTGACTAAAACAGTTCAGTGGCAACCACAATGTCCTACTCCCAGAACCATTGAGTTGTGAGTTTTCTCACTGTTCTTGATATGAATTTTTAAAAATTAAAGAACTACACACTCAAAGAAATATATTTCTCTCATAAATTGGCGATATTGTCTTGTTTATAGGCCTCTTAGTTTGTTTCGAGCTGACGTACCCTTGGCATCTCTTAACTGACTTTACCATCGGGCTATGTATAGGAAGAATAGTGGCTTACTGTTGGGTTTTTTAATATATGAAAACAATCCTACGAACAACCCCGTAATATACTGACCTATATAACATGCTTAAATGACCTTAAAATCGCAACTATCCGTCATATATTGGATGGATGCTATACTTTACAGCTAGTTATGGCTGATTATTGAAGCGCTTCTCTTAATGCATCCACACATGATGGTAGCTGAACATAGAAGATAATTTGTATTTAAGATAGTTCATAAATTTCTGGGTTTCGCAATTTCCAGCCTATATGCGTGATGAGCTGACGTCACGGTGATATACGCAGCAGAAAAACGAAACAAACGTCAACGATTAAATCGAAGTTCCAAAATGTCACTGTATTTATATAAATAAAAATAATTCGCCAAATGTGTTGCTAAGTGCAAAACTTGAGAACGGCTCGACCAATTGGGCTAAATTTTTCCATATTTTCGTTAAGGCACAGGGAAGGTTCTTACGGAGAGAAAACACATAAAAATTGCGAGGAAAATAGTAAAAACAAACTTTTCTTTTCCCATACAAACCACAGAGAAAATTAAAACACCCTAGCTGTCAAACATTTAACGTCAATCAAAAAAAAATAAAGGCGCGTAAGGAATATCTTTTGTATGCCTTCAAGTTAATTAGGCTATATTTATCCATGCCTGCCCAAAATAAAGTTCGAAAAAAAAAGGGTTTGCGTGTCATCAAAGAATATAATATTCCTGACTTACGTGTCACCATTACTTCCTCTGGCATTTTCTTGGTTGTTTTTAAATTTTCACTTCTCTCGAAAACCAATTGTGTGTTTATTTGTTCAGCGTCCCATGCCGCCTATAAGACGCGGGCGTAGCAATTAGGGTCAAAGAACTCGAAACGCTACAAACTATGATAATTTTCAATCGGACTGCACAGCAACGTGAAGAGCGAAATGAAATTGAAAGTTTTAGAATATTACAATCACGTGTAACGCGTCGTTTTCAAGCTGGTTTCAGTGTTTCACGAGCGGCTTTCAGTTACGATTTTTCAATTGACTACAGTTCCTACCAATGCGTTGCAATTGGATCTTTGAAATCAGTTTGCCCACATTGTAAGGCATTGAAATACAAACATTAAGCAAATAGATTGTGTTACGCAAATGGCAGAGTTAAATCAATGTTATTGGTTCCACCACCAGAGGCATTGTACTCATTGTTATCAGGAACTCGAACGGACTCCATACATTTTCTTCACAAATACAAAAATATAACAACTGCTTCCAAATGACTTCCTTTGGGGCAACAAATATACTTCGTGACAATTTCATGCCAACTTTTAAGGTAACAAGACTTTGTTTATTTCTTTTAATTTTTGTGTACAAACAATAACTTTTCTGTTTGATTTGCAGGTACAAAGCCAAATATATCACAAAGCAGGTTCGTTTTTGCTGGTGTCCGATGGTGACTACAAATTCCTGAAAGTTTATTTCATGGGCAATACAACAGAATAAATTGATCAGCGTTGTGAAAGTAACAGTTCAGTGAGGAGGTCCATTAAAGAGTAATTACATACTTTGTTTCATGAACACAATCAGTTGATTACATTGTTTAAATTCTGCACTGGATCTCATGCCATCTGATAATCATAAAATTGTTATCAGAGCTGATAAAACTCATGTAGGACAGCATTCAAGATGTTTCAATGCAACAACAATAGATGAAGTTTCCATTGTAATGGTTGGAGAAAATTTGGAAGCCCGTGATATAGTTTTACATCGCCGAAATGATCAGTTACAGTGTGCGTATGAGACATATCGTTCATATGAATTGTTACAATATCCAAAATTATTATGGAAAAGTGAAGATGGTTATCATTTATCAATAAAGATGATAAATCCCGATACAGGTAATTATAAATTTGGTTTAGCAATGGATATTTTGTATCAACTCTGTATTATATGTGTCACTGGATTGTAAAAACTGTTTGTTTACAATTATCTGGTAACATGTGCATGTTAAATGACTGTCATTAAAACATTATTTTATTTACAGGTTTTGAAACTCATAAAAAAGTTAGTTCAACTAACTATTACTCTAATCACCTGATGATTCGTGAAAATGAAGACAAAAACATGTTTAACTGTCGGCGATTATTTCATCAGTACGCTGTTGATATGTATGTCAAAATAGAAACAGAGCGATTGACATTTATCAGGTTGATCCAGACTAAACTCCGTTTTGAAGATTATATTCACCTTCGAGATGCGATTAATACTGATGAAAATGCAAACATTGTCGGCTAGAAGACAATTTTTCCAGCAACATATATTGGAAGTCCTCGGCATATTCATGATGCCATGACGTGTATTCGTCATTATAGCAATGCAGATTTATTTATCACATTCACGTGCAATCCTAAGTGGATAGAAATCAAACAAGAGTTATTCCGTGGCCAATCACCCATTAATCGCCATGATATTACAGCAAGAGTCTTCCGACAAAAATTGAAATCTTTAATGGATTTCATTGTGAAACACAGCGTGTTTTGCGAGACAATATGCTGGATGTATTCTGTGGAGTGGCAGAAACGTGGGTTGCCTCGTGCACATATCTTGATTTGGTTTATTGAGAAATAAGACCAAATTAAGTTGATAAAACTATATCTAAAATTCCTGATATACAACTAGATCCAGGCTTGCATGAGGTTGTTATCAAAAACATGATTAATGTCCCACGTGGAACTCTTAATCCAAATTTACAGTGTATGGTGGATGGTAAATGTTCGAAACGGTATCCACGGGCATTAGTAGCTGAAACAATTACCGGGAATTATGGTTATTTGCTGTATCGTCACCGATCAACTGCAGATAACGGACGATCAACAACTGTAAAAGTAAATCAACAAGGTATTGAAATTGATAATCGTTGGATTGTTCCCTATTCACGTATCCTATCAAAGACTTTCAAGGCTTACATCAATGTTGAATCTTTCCATGCCGTCAAATCTGTAAAATGCATAAGCAAATATGTAAAAAAGGGAAATGACATGACTGTGATTGGAGTTGGTGCTGAGAATTCCATTGATGATGTTACCTAATATGAAATGGGCCGTTATGTCAGCAGTAACTAAGCAACTTGGTGTATTTTTTTCTTTTCCTATTCATGAATGACAGCCCACTGTAGTTCACTTAGCCGTACACTTAGAAAATGGTCAAAGAGCATATTTTACAACACAGAACGTATTACAACGAGCTATTCAACAACTGTCTACAACCTTGACCAGTTTTTTGATATGTGTCAGAAGGATGATTTCGCCCGAACACTGCTATACTCATAAATGCCAAAATATCATAATTGGAATCAATCATCAAAAAATGTCAATGACGGAAACAACGAAAACCAGTTTCTATTTACCCCAATGTATATTCCACAGATGCAATTAATCGAATTTATTCAGGCCATCCAATCGATGATGAGTAGTTTTATTTAAGATTACTATTAGTCAATGTTCGAGGCCCAACATCATTCCAACATTTACGTTCTGTTAATGGTGAATTATGTGGCTCTTACAGAGAAGCCTGTCAGTGTTTGCAACTATTAGAAAATGATGCTCATTGGTATCAAACTCTCAATAATGCTGTAATTTCTTCAAAAACTCATCAAATACGAACATTGTTGTCTAAAATATTATATCAACATGCTTCCCGTCATATGCGCAATAGAAAAGGAAATCTAAATTTACAAATCACAGAATAAATTTACAACGAGGCGTTGATATCAATTGAGGACATGTGCTTGATGATGTCAAACAAAGTATTATCTCAATTAGCATGGCCTCGGCTAATCGTCCAATGCACGACGATTTTAATCAAGAGTTGCAACTTTAAAAGATGTACGATCTCGATGCATTAAGAGAATAATTTCAAATAAGTGTTCCGCTGTTTAACTAACAACCAAAGTATGACTTTTATACACTAATGAAAGTTGTAAATAATGGAACTGGAGGGATTTACTTTTTGGACGCTCCGGGTGGTAAAGGAAATACTTTTTTGATTTTATTGATATAAGCAACAACTCGCTCACAAAATGAAATTGCACACGCACTTGCTTCATCTGGTATTGCAGCCACACTGTTGGAAGGCGGTCGAACAGCCCATTCAGCGCTAAAATTACCATTGAATATTCAAAGCAACGAAACTCCGACCTGGAACATTTATAAGAATTCTGCAGTGGCAAAATTTTTGCAGCAATGTAAGTTGATAGTGTGGGATGAATGCACGATGACACATAAAAAGTCTTTGGAGGCATTAGACAGAACTATGATAGATTTGCGAAACAATCAAAGCCGATTTGGTGTAACGATGATTTTGTTAATAGGATATTTTCGTCAAACATTACCAGTGATTCCAAGTTCAACACCAGCGGATGAACTCAATGCATGTTTAAAGTCCTCCATTTTGTATAAAAAACGTTAAGATACTAAATTTAAGCAAGAATATGAGTGTCGAATTGCTAAATGATCGATATGAAGAAATATTTTCAAAACAATTCATTGACATAGGTAATGGAAATATCCCTGTAGAAGTTTTGACTGGCTGCATTACATTAACTGTCAATTTTTGTCAGTTTATTGATTCAAAAACCGAGCTCATTCAAAAGGTGTTCCCGAACGTCGCTCAAAATTACAGAGATCGTTTTTGGTTCAGCAAACAAGCTACATTAGCTGCCAAAAACACGGATGTAAATTTAAAAAATTTCAAAATTCAAAATGAAATTTCTCGGTGAATTAAGGACATTCAAATCAGTTGATTGTGTCAATCTATCTACTAGAATTTTTACTCAATGGATGTTTCAGGACTGCCGCCTCATAATCTTAAATTTAAAGTAGGATCGGTGGTCATAATGTTGCCAAATATCAACAAACCGCGTCTTAGTAACGGCACGCGGTAAACAGTGAAAAAAAATTGCTAAACAATGCGATCGAAGCAACAATTCTTAAGGGAAAATATAAGGCAGAATATGTGTGGATACCTCGCATCCCAATGGTAGGTACCAACTGACATATCATTTTAATTTAAACTACTGCAATTTCTATTGAGGATTGCTTTCGATATGACCATCAATAAATCCCATGGTCATTTTTCGAGTGTTTGCGGCGTTAATCTTGAAAACCCATGCTTCTCTCATGGACAGTTGTGTGTTGTCTGCTCCCGCGTTGGAAAACCTTCAGCTTTATTTGTTTACGCGCCAGTTAATCAAACAAGAAATATCGTGTACCATAAAGCATTACAATGAAACTATCATCACTTTATTACTAAAGTCATGCAATGTACGAAACAGAAATCTTATTTTTGTATGTTTTCGTTGTTTATTATTGAGTTATTAAATCAATTAATAAAGTGATCTCTCTGAAATACGTATTTTGTTTTCTATTGGACTGCGACAGGCCAATAACGCCTGAAAGAACGAAGTCTGTCGGGTCACCTAGTTTTAAATTAAAACAACTGGCCATGTTTATTCTTCTAAAAAAAACTTTTAAAGATAAAACATAGCACACGTCAATACTCTCTCGAAGGTTCGCATCAAAGACGTCTGAACGAGACAATAGTCAAAACATTGAGTATGTCACCTTTAAATAAAAACAAACATTTCAGAAAAAAATTTCCAAGAATAATAAATGACAATAATAATAAAAAGAAAGTTTAAGTCTTATCTGTGTGTACGTTTCTACACAATCTTTTTCTGTAACATGTGGAAAACTACTAGGCGCACTAGGACCGAAGTTGTAGACTTTTCAGTAACAGATAACACATGCAAATGCTCGCCGCACATTACGTTTTTGATGAGACTAGTTTAACTTAATTTTTTTTCGGAGGATATAACGAACTTTTGAATGTGGTTTGAATTTAGGTATTGGCGTTACCTCGAATTATTAGCATGATTCGCCGTATTAGCATGACGACCATTGTACGTGTGATTTTGTTATTGGTTGAGTTTAATTTTACATTGATGAGAGAGAGAGTGATTTGTCAATTTTTTGTTTCTAAATGTATTTTTAATATTATTGATAATTATATTTCCAGCTTACTTACCTAATTGAAAAACCCTTGCTAAACATACCTATTCATTTGGCAAGAATTTCACTTGCTTCCCTTTGATATACTTTCATGAACAATACATTTACTTTAACATTATGTAACTTGTACGCTGCTTTTGTTATAGCTTAATCGCTCCCTTCTGAAATCCTGTGATGATCTATCTTAGGCTTAAATTTTTTAACCGTTCACTAGGGCTTTCAGTTTTGCTAGCCATTTTGATAAACTGAATATTACTTCAAATTTTGTCTTTTCAGCATTTTGCTGTTGTATTTTGAAAGCTCCAGGGGCCACAAACGAGTGTCTAGAATTATGCGTCAAAGGTGCTACACTGAAGTGTTTAACCCATAGACAGTCTGAGTAAAGCGAGGTACCTATTGCTGGTCGTGCTTGTGGCAAAGGTATTACAGGCTACTTTTTTCTAACGCTTTTATGAATTTTCTTATGTTATTTTGTAAATTGTACCATGCAGTGATTTGAAGTATGCATAAGATTGAAAATCTTTTTATTTTGCTGTTCAATTTATATTCAAGCAATTTTTTTTATCATATACATACAAATTATAAGAAAACTACATAATGGGATAGTTTTTGGCACACAAGAGTTAAAAAATGCTATATTACCTCACATCCAAGCCATTTTACTCTCTGCAAGCACCATTATCACCTGAAATTACAGTTTTTAATTTGATTTTGGCTTATATTTCTCACTAATACTGTAAAATATAAGATACTTTTAAAATAGCCATGTAGTAGGAAAACTTATTGGTATATGCTTTCAAAGAGGAATATTCTGAGACTTCAATTAGTCATTTTGCATAAAAGCACGGTGTTCCGGAAACTATAATTAAAGTAAAATACGCAGTTGGATTCAAAGCAATGGAAATATTTTATTTTGAACACGGAACTATAGTGTTAATATCTTAAATAATTCGCTCAGTTTAAATCACACTGCTTCAGTTTATTAAGAATTTATATTTTTTTTTCTACATTATTACATTATTTAAACTGCACCTTTTGCAATAAATGTTATTTTCAATTGTATTTGTTTCTTTAATTGCTGTAAAAACCTTTCATACATATATCTGCAGTCAAAGGGAAAAAAATTATAAAAAATATTTTTTTTAAGCAGGAAGAATATTCTTCCGTTTTTTCGACATTTTTCCTGTTCTTCTCCTGTACACATAATTCCGAATTTCCAACGACAAGTTTAAGATCACCCAAATTATCCTTCTCCATATTCGTTGATATATTTTATCACTTCAACATTTTGCTGTTGTATATTGAAAGCTCCAAGGGCCAAAAACGAGTGTCTAGAGGTATGCGTGAAAGGTGCTACACTGAAGTGTATATATTATATATTTAAATATATATAGTGTTTATGTTTTAATATATTGCACTGCTGCTAAAACATTAATTTATTAATAAAAATAATCTAAAAAAGATTATCAATATAAAATTCAAACAGGAAAATAAAGCAAACCAAGGATAAACGTAAAATAAGATAGTTAAAACCAGTCATAATCAGAAACATTGTTGAACGGAAAACAAAATTTATCTTCATACGAAAATTTTAAAAATAAATCATTAATATCCAAGCCCAATACAAACATTTTATGATTTAAATCTTTGTTCAAAAACTAAAGCGTATGAAGACAATGTAAAAAAATTAAATGCAATTTAGGGAGGGATATTTAACTATGGTAGTTTGTTCAGTATAAAAATAACTCAATTGTGAGGTTTATTAAATTGCAATTCTTTATAATCTTTCAATTTAAAGTTATTGGCATTGGAATAGTTCTAGTGAAATGTTTGTTTATATTATTTAGTATTTAACATGTAGTGAATAATTTGTCCTTTGCCTAACAACTTTTCTTTTATTATGCAATGGTGAATTTTGTATTTTGTTTAATTTTTGTATTATATTTAATATAATTTTTTTAATTTAAGTTATTTCGAATTGTTTTGTTGAAAAAAAAATTTCAATCCCCCAAACTTTTTAATTACTTGAGGCCTGTATAAATTTTAATAACAGTGTTAAAAGTGTATTTATTTAAAGAGTTAAAAAAAACATTCCCATCACAATAAAGTACTTTCATTATCATTAAAAAATTATTACTTATAGAAATTTTGGTGTTTATCTGTCATATACTTTACCTTAGTCCTTTAAATATTATTAAGTTATGTAAAATAAAATGTTTCCTTTATTTAAACTATGACTTCCGAATTTATAAAGAGCGACATATTACCCGGTGGTAAAATCACTCATTGCAGTGAATCTAATTTTTCAACATCAACTTCAGTACTAATGGTAAAATGCTACAAGTTTTTACGTAAGAAATATCAATAAACTGGAGGGTTAATAATTGTCATTATAACTCAATATGTCGTTTTTAAACATAATTGTAGGCTTTTATTCTAAGATGCGTCGTTTTTCCCACTCTCCTACTACAAATTCACATACAAAAAATAAATGTCTCTTGGTATTTTATTTTAGAACTAAATTTTTTTAAAGTATTTTTTATGTTAATGCATTCGTTGGAATAAAACATGCTTACGGTGGAAAAATTCCTTCACTGAAGATATGTGTTTCTGCGAACTATTCCAACAACACCGAGGTGGGTTGCGAATTAATTCTCTGGCGTCATTAAGTCCAAAGATTTTATTTTTCAACCTGAATTTTACTGGTACTTAGTTCATTACGCAATTTCCGTTTGTAATGGAAGTGAATTAATTAGAATATAAATGCTTTGTTTGTAGTAACTGACAGTTTCTTGGAATATTCTCATGCGTGATTACTTTTCAGCAAGTGTTCTTTATGAGGCAAAGCTGTAGTAGGCCTACGCTCTAGAAAACGTATAACATTACCAAACAACAGAAAACGTTTTTATGAGTTGTTTCAGTGCAATTAAAAATTTTTCTTTCCTAATTTATTAAATAATTTTTAACATTCTGTACTTTTTCACTAAGTTTTTAAAAAAACTTTTGCATCATGTTTGCCATCCAAATCTTAGTAAAGTGGTAGCAGTTTTAGTTTTAACTATCATTTATAATGTGCAATCTCCTGTGGAGTAAGAATTATTACGACACCGGGTGACTAAAAAAAATAAACGTTACACTAAGTCCAGGAAAGATGATTTAAAAATACATAATATATAACACAATATAACTATTGAATATTTTGGATTAATAAATTCTAAATAAATTCCATAGAGTGTATCGAGCCCACTTATATATACAGTTTTGCCCGCATTGTTAAATTTTTTTATTAAAATTTGTGAGTAATGTGAGTATATTAATTTTTTTTAATACCTTGGACGTCCATTTAAATGAGGTCTCTGGCTACGGAAAGACAACGCGTAGATTTCCAATTCATGCCAATGGCGGAAGCTGACAAGCAAAAGATTTTTATTATATACTAGCAATTTTCCCGATGGGATTTCCCAAAATTTCATCCCCTATTCAAAACCTTTTTTGATGAATTTTCAAAAATCCTTTCTTAGTGCTCACCTACGTTGAATAAGGAACTCATTTGCAAACTACTTTCATGACTCTAGAACCACCAGTTTCAGCTGTACGTTGTCAGTCAGTCAGTCAGTGTTATAGAATTTTATTTAGACGATACTTTGGGCTAATTGTCTGATTTTTCTGTGAATAAAGAAGTACTCGTTTGTCGTGATCGATTGCGCGTGCACTTAGGCAGCCTGTGTTAAAATAATATTGATTCTCCTATAATTTTCTCACTTGAGTACTAGTCAATTTGTTTGTAACATTAATTTGTTTAAAACCTTGTGGAATCATTTTACTTAAAACATATAAATAATTAAAATGTAAACATTATTGTGGTGCTGGGAAATTTTTGTATGCTCAATAGAGATCCCTCTACAAATCTTTTCACATTGCGCATTGGTTTTTCTTCGCAAAGATGCCATTAAACTATTGTGTTTATATTGTAGAATATAAACTACCCTTGCCACATAAGTCGTTTTTCTACTAACCAGTTCGGAGCCAACAACAACCATTTGCCTCTCCGCCTCAACAAAAAAAAACCTGCCAAATGAACAAAAAAAAATTAAATATAACGTAACTGGCAGCACACACCTAACGACAAAGTATTTACAAAAAAATGCAAAATTTTAATTGAACGAGTTTGTCGTTGCTTAGGTAGGTCCTTCAGCCGTATTAGTATAGATCCCAAAGATTACAGAGGATTTTAAGCTTAAGGCACCGACTCACAGCTTACCAAGCCGGTAGCAATCAAGGCTAATCACACTATCAGAAATCACAGTCAATTTACGGAATATCCAACGATGAATTTACCTCCAATATACAAATGTTTTCAGTGGTTTCAAATAAATGTATGTCCGTAGAAACTGCCCAGGATTATGAAACATAAGGTCTAATATTCGTTGTAAATAGCGTAAACAGCCGTGTAGAAGTAAAAAAAAAAGTTTTCTTGCTGTAAACTAAACCAGTTTTGTTAAAAAACCAAAAAAGGTTCTAATGATTTTATATTAAATTATTTTTTCTCGGAGCCAATAATTAACGAAAAAAATCTGTCGAATCTACGAATATCCATGGATACGATTTAACCAGGGTTCTTCGTAAATATACTGTAGGGTTTAATGTTTAACAATTTATGAATTACAATGTGCAAGGCTAATACCAAGAAACGTCCATGCTTATTGTGGTAAAATAATATTTTATCAAAGAAAAATTAACAAAAATGGTGAAATAGGCCCAGACTTACGATGGAAACACAATGGAACGGGTGCGTGGCAATGGATGCAACTACGGATAAAAATTTGCGAACTTGACAGACTTCCTGTTTACAAAGTTTTTTCTTCTATTTCCATAGCATTTATGTTGCATGGGTAATTAGCCCTATAATGTTATTTTGGGTAGTATGTATGTTTTGTTGATTAAATTAATTTTTGAAATATGTTGGCAGTACGTTTAAATATAATTCTAATTAACATTAAATTTGGATAAAGAAATTTGTTGTCTGTAAAGTCGGTTTACGGACGATAAATTAACGTGACAACGTCATAACAAAACATTGATGAAATGATTGCATAATTGAATAAAATTTAATCATTTTTATTTTAATAATAAAATAATAAATACTTTAAATTATACTAGTAATCAGATTTTTAAAATGCAAGAATAATTAACCTTTATCGCAAAAATGGTTGTTGTAATAAGCAATGAAAACCACATTAACTTTTCACTTCACTTTATAAACAGTCGACGAAACAGTTCATGTGTAGATGACTTGTCATTAATTTTATAAACTGGCGTTTAGCGATTCAGTTTAAATATAATTATGAACAAGTTTTCATATAAATAAACTGTAATCAAATATATATCATCAATTATATGAATCACCATAGTTTTTTAGTCAACTGTAACATAACCTAATATTACTGCACTCGACGACAGATGATACTTTTTTAAATAATAAAAGAGTAAATACTTGAAATTATACAAGTAATCAGATTTTTAAAATGCAAGAAAAATTAACCTTTATTGCCGAAATTATTGTAGTAATAAGCAATGAAAACCACATTAACTTTTCACTTCACTTTATAAACAGTCGACGAAACAGTTCACGTGTAGATGTAAGTTGTGTGCTGCCGCTGTCTTTCTTCTCCTCGGACGCATAGGCCAATCGAGTGGAAGATAGATAGATGCGGCGCAAGCGTACAATGAGCGTAACGGGACACAGCGTAACGGAACAATGTGCTTAATGGGACACTTTTTCGTGCGTGCTGCCTGCGTTCATCGATTTATTAGACGTTGTCGCGTCAATAACTTTTTTCACAAATCATTTAGTAAAAGACAACCTGTTTTCATTTATGGGTATCGTTTATGTAGTTCGAATGCAATTTTATTAAAAATGTTTTGTGTAGTACCTAGTTGTCTTATGATTCACAATAATGCCGTAATTTTACAAAAAGATTCCTTTGGATACCAGATGCCAAAACATATTTCGTAATGCCTACTACAAGAAAGATATTGTATCTTTGTACAACACATGGCTATAGTTATTTTTGCATATATGAAATACGTTTTATGAGATAATACTGAGTATTTTTTACGAAAATTGAGGCAATTCTATATTATAAAATAATTTTGATTTAAGAACATTTTTTTTAAAACCGAACAAAAGATGATCAAATATTTAACAATTTGAATTGATTTTGTTGTATCCTGCTATTAGTGTGCGAAGTTAATACTGGAAAATTATTCAGGGAACGGTATACTGAGGCAACACAAAGCATAAATTCCTAGGTAAGATTCCGAACCCAGTATTACTGCGAATACTATTTCGTATTGATACAGGTTTTTCTTGTAAATCTAATAATTTAAAAATATCTGCTCTATTTACAAATACAATTTACAGTGTAGCCACATATTAAAAAAAATAGACTGTGCATAAGATTGATTCCTCCCGACGTCAAGTATTTTTTTTCACCCCAGTGGAGGGACGGTGAGACGTAACAATTGCCGGAGTTCAATAACTGAACACACGCGACGCTTGATTTTTGACGGCTTCGAGCGAGGTACCTTTGGGGCCGCATACACGTTCAAACCATTTGTGCAACAACAGTGTTTGCGCAACACTGTTGGCGAAAACTAAGACACATACCCCTTCCAAACACTTGTGCTAACCTCGTTTCATTTTGCGGTGTTCTTCCAGATAGGATCTTCGACAGGGACGGATATTGTGACGCAATTGTTGTTGCTTCTTCGACGAAGAAGAACCAACGAAAACGGTTAAAGAAGCAGACAAGGTGTGTGGATAATTCATTGGTGAGGAGAAGCGATTGAGTCGTGACCGTTTGGTGACCGAACTTGATTAGCTTCTACTGCTGACTACAAAATCTAGCCTCGAATAGATCCAATGACATGGATCAGGACGGCCGAATAATCCATACATGTGTGCATTTATTTATATTTTTTTTCTTTCTGCGAAAGTAAAAGATAATATAGGTTACTAGGTTAGGTAAGTTGTTTTAATAAAATTCTCGCAAAAATGAGTTTTTACTTGCTCTCCCCCCTCCGATTACCATTGAGTATGTATTTTATATCATCTGTATGATCAAAGCTCAAATGTAAGGTTTGTAATGTTTGATCAAAAACAGATAAAAATACTCTAATATCATAAAAAAACATATTAATTGTCGCAAAATGTTGTTATTTTCATTTGTACCACGAAGTTGCAAGAGTGAGTAATGATTTCCGGATAGGTTCAGGACTGTTCGGGCATCAACAGTTCAGTGAAACTGAATACTGAGTGGCGTCTGGGTGAGTGGTTTATGTAGTCAACCACTATCAGGGAAACACGCGTCCCTAGTTACATAACTGCCAAAACCCCCGCATAACTTTTCTACTGCCTTGACCAACTTTTATTCAAGATCATCCTCTTTATCCTGCATTATCCTGCTTTCTTAATGCATCATATATTGTACCCCACATATCTGTGTGCAGGTCTTGTCCCTGTGTCTATGCAGGTTTTACCTAGGCCCAAATTAACATAGATTTAATGATGATTTAAGATTGGGGAGTTAGTCATGGCATTAATCGCTGCCGTCGCTGGCCAATCACACGATGAATGCAACTTTCTCCCTGCATAACTAATCCCCAGCATGATTATGAGTATAGACTTCAGTCTGAGACGCTTTTAAGTCCCTACAAACGCTAATCCCTCCTTGCAACATACTTATTTTTAGTTAGGTTAAAGGGAAAATATCAATGAAATTGAGGCTCCCCGATGTGAACAGACACTTGAGCCGTAGGGAAGAGCAACGGACAGAAAGCGGGTAGAAAAGAGAGCGAGAGAGAGAGAGAGTGAATGAGGGGATGGAAAAAAAATATCGGTGGAAGAAGCGGGCGCGAGAGAGGATGGTAATTCGCGACTACCATGGGACGTCACGCGCGCAGCCTCGATGTACAGTACCTGGGGCGCCTCGCTGAAAGGCGCAATTACACGGCCATTACCACTCGGGTGGTGGAGAGAGAGACGGGCGCTGGTCTAATCACGCCCCATCTGGCGCTGACCGCATCTCGCGGTGTTGTCATTATAGGCTCCCGGCGGGTGCCCGGAAAAACAAAACATCCTATACTCCGTGAAATTACTGTTTTTTTTCTCCGTCCTCTTTTAGTATTTCAACATCTACTTTGCCTCTCATTAACGCGTAGCATCAAACAAGATGACGACGTTTTAAAATCACTGTTTAATTCCGTGTACTCAAACTTTTTTTTTTTCCATAAAAACGTTTCCTCTCTCCAAAACTGGTTCAGGTCGTGTACGAGTCATGTATAAATTGTAAATAAATATTTACGTGATCAGAAAACCTAAGTAATGCGTGATTAGGTTTAACCTTTTTTACGTAGCTGTCATAGATACTATGGTATTAAATATGGCCATCAGCCATTGAACTGTCACATTTACAGTTCACAGAATTAAATCGCCGTGACACAGTGATTTAACATTAAAATTACGTGTTATTTATTATTAGTAATGGTAGTGAAAGGGGGACTGTATTCGTTTTCCAGACAACTGTATCGTATTACAAACAACTCCAGCAAAACATTTCTAAAACTTCAATGAAACATATTGAAAACAAAGTTTCCAGTTGTAACTGGGATAGGTAACATAAAAAACCACTAAAACATTGATCACGTAGCTCATAGAGTATTTATTTATCATATGATATGGATTTCAAATAATCTAAACACTCGAAGAATAATGTCAACAGATAGTGGAGTACCTCTGTGAACTTTAATGTGTTTTAGAAAATTATCATGTATTTATCGTTGAGTGTAATTTAGGCAGTTCTCTATTCAAGGCAATATCGGAGTAGGGTTGAAGCCTCTAAGAACTTCGAACCAGTAAAGAAAAATATTCCCGAAAATTAGTTCGTCAGAACGCTTTCGAAGCGTGCATTACGATCTAACTTTATTAAATGAGAAACAAACTAGATATCACTACTGAAATCATAGATTTTTTTGATTATGGCACACATATTACTTTCTATATATTCAAACATATGCGTCATGTCTGCTGAAAACAATTTGAAAATCTCGCTTTACAAATCCAAGAAACATGAGCTTAATTATTTAGCAAATGAGACAATCAGTGAAATCAGTGAAATAGTTTGTTTACGTGTATAAAAATCGATTTAAGAAAAACAACCCACTATTAAACATTAATATCTAGCCCGTGATAAGTGATTTCAATAATGAAATTAATGAGTAGCTTCCCTTTTAATTCAAAATAATTTTGTGGACATACGCCGTTGCCTGGTTATCACTGGCAATTACAGAAAACCTTAAAAAATGGTAGCAAAGATCAGTCTAGTTTTCCATTCTTGAGGTTTACTATGACAACCAGTATAAAATAGCCGTGGTAGTAAGAAGAACATATGCGTGCAATCTTGGCAATATTAGTACTTGAAGTCAATATAAGTTATAATGCAGTTTTACTCTTATTACTTGCAGATGTCTTGGAATCGTGTTAATTTAGCAATATTCAATACATGATAGCATTTTTTGTGATTCTTCCTAACAAGTTGTTATCAAACTATTAAATAAACTGATTGCACATAAGCCTTAACACAGCTACGACTTGAAGTAGCTTGGCTTCTGGGTTGTAGCCGTGTCCTTGACGAATAATTCACCGACGTTTCGGTCGACAGTTAGGTAACTGCTCCCTGATAGCGACTGCAATGTCGACCGAAACGTCAATGAATTATTCGCCAAGGACACGGCTACAACCCAGAAACCAAGCTACTTCAGACAATGACCGTGAAAGCCTGCGAACACAGCTACAACTTGTTTTGCTATCAAGTTTTAGCCAGTTAACTTCAACTCCAGAACCAAACACCCGCTCCATAGACTAATAAACTCAATGAAAACCCGAAATGGCATATGCCCATGAATTTATTTCAGATAAAAACTCTCATATTGCCAAATATATACAAACAACACATTACAAATATTATATTTTATTGGTGGAACAATGGACTTTTCTTTGAGAAATATCTGCTTGAAGGTAATATGATTCAGTGAGACATGAGATGGGAGAAACAGTGAAATTGTGTCAGTGATATCAAATATTCTAAATAACATGTTAGAATGGAGAAGACGTGGTCGATTTGCGTCAATGTCACTTATATGTGAGTTGTTATCGCCATTTCAATTTTGGAGCGAATCCCTACTCGGCGCGGCACAGCGCCTCTCTGATAGCACATAAACCCAGCGCTGCCTTGCGACGTAATCACAAAGACGTCGGGACCGGTCCTGTTTAATGATCGTCGCTCGTAACTTACGCGCGTGACCCCAAACAGATACGAGCAGCAGCGTGATCCCGGAGATGCTTTACGGAGATTCTCTTCCTCGTCTTTGAACTCTCGGAGCAAAAGAAAATCTTGGAAAAATCAATTATCGACCAAAATGTTTTAAAACAGGGTTTTAACAAACACACTGGCGGCTGAACTTATGTTCGGAATTGGTTGAAACTTTAACCTCAGCAGATGGGGCGCTGGTTTTGAATTTTTTGCGAAACTGGTCATGTTGGAGGTGTTTGGTTGTAAAATTAAACTAGGCTTTTTTTGGATATAAATTAATAATAATAATAAGCCTAAATAAAGGATAAATTTTAAAATATTTTTAAATTATGCTTATAACATAAGGAAGTACGATTATAGTAACTATGCATAATCCACATACGAAATTTTAAAATATGACAATATATATCATATCGAGAAAAATAAAAGTATATAAGAATCACAGTAAAGAAAATAAGTATATTATTATTAAAGTGGTTGTTTAGAGTTTTAAAATTTCGTACCGTTTTAAATGTAAAAAATTGATAAATTCATTAAGTATATATTTTTTAGCAAAAATAAAACAATAGGAAGAATTTTGGTTTGAGTCCGAATCTCGTTTCCTTTAAAATATTTAAGCACTATTTAAGTCAACCAAGCTGCATACTATTACAACATTACATACAATATTATTTTAGGAATTTTTTAAAGCTTAACGCAGAATAATAAATAATTAGTTTTTTTTATTTTATTGACTCTATTTAGACTGCAACATTCACGTGGTTCCCAGAAACTCAGCAATGGAGACGTTTCACTAATGTTCTCGCACATATCATATTCACATAACCTTCTTTCATCAGGCCAAGAGAGACACTTCATATACTTGTAACGTATTCCCCACAAACGCTTTACCATCTATTCTAGATTCATGAGGAATAAAACCCAACATTTGAATCGGGAACCGTCACATTAATTTGGGTTATTCGCGCACGAGTGTATGGAATTCAACTCTCTCTCTCTCTTACACACACACATTCAGCATTGGTGAGTTCGGCATTCTCGATCGCGGTATGTTTTTGAATTCAATGTCCGTAATCGGAAACAGATTTTATTTGCGAGTCCTCGTGTACGCCAGAACAATACGTGCGCAGGTGGACAGAGCTCTGTATGTACCCAAAATAATGGCTTTTTATGCTGCGATCTCTTCTTCTTGTGGCTACAAATACTGTTTGTGTCTGCCTCTCCATTTGCGTTCATTTCAGCAGCAGTCTAGCTGTGTGCGTTTCAGTTAACATACACGTGGCTGTCTCACATATATTAAAAAAGAAAAGAAAAAAACATTCCATTTGAGCTTTAATGAAAAAATTGTTTTTTAATAAATACTTCATTTTTGTATTTTTGAATTTGTCAAAATGCTATAACTTTACCAAAATTGTTTGCCATAATAATAAGTGCTAATGAAAATTTTTACAGCACAAGTAAATTTTAGTTTTATTGGATTAAGTTTATTTGCCAATATGAACTTAATGACTCACTAAAAAAATCACATTTCACGTTGCGTAAGTTTTAATTTATAATATTAACCTTTTTTTGCACTCAAGCTTGATAATAAGGTAATTTAAGAGTTTTCTGGACTTGACGAATTATTGTGGTGAAATGTTAATTTTACCAAAGTTAATAAGATAATTTCAGAGTCAGTGCCAAATATCTCGTATGGTAACAAGCTAAGATTTGAGAGTGTTTAAGGAAACTTAAAATATTGTTAAACTCAATTTGTATTTTTAAAAAAAATATGTATAACATCAACAATTAACTCTTATTTTTATGACATTAAGGTTTGATTCTCGGACACCATGTTCAAGTTAGTGAAGTTTTGTCAACAAAACTAAAAAGTATTACATCTACACATTACAATCATAAACGTAGTTGTATAAACTAGAGTTTCATTTGTATTTTTTTTACCTAAATCCCACAAAACAGAACTCAGTGCCATTATTTTAAATAAATATTAATGGCTTGACTTTGGTTAAATGAGAGGCATAAAAAGTTCCGTTAAAATGTAGAAAAGAAATATAGCCAAATTGATGCTAAATGAGACTAAATTAAATAATATTTTATGAAGTAAAGTTCACATAAACCACCCGAAGCAATTCATGTGCTTTTTCATTGCTATTTTTTTTAAATAATATATTACAGTTATAGGAATAAGTTTCCAAGAAATAAAAATCACTTTCTTTGAGAGAGATCTCGTATTAATTCGTCCTTTCATTTTGGTCGGGCCGCTAATCGGATTGGAGTGATTTTCTAAAACGGCTGGCAGCTGTCACCAAAATCAGAGAGACTTTAATCGTCGTCTCCTGTTTTTCCCGCACCCCCTTCTTCGATAAAGCAGGCAGCAGACGAAGAATTGCGGAGAGTGGGGAAAAATAGCTCTGGCGTGGGGTGTAAAAGGGTGAATGATGAGGGTAGGGGGAAAAGGGAGGTGCAATATAGCAATTATCGCTCACTTTCTTCGACCATCTCTCCGGAGAGAGGGAATCGAAAAGGATGATGATGGTTTCATCTTAACTTGGCGCGCTGCAGCATATGATGCAGCCTGATGGATTCCACCCACCGACTACCATCCACGCCTCTTCCATCCCCCATAGTGGAAAACTTCTAGCAATCTCTTTTCTTCTCCCTCACAATCTCTCATCCCTTAAATAAATCCCTTCCTCCGCTTTTAAAGATGATTCCTCGTCTCCCCTTGCAGATCATTCTATTCTCTTAACTTCTTAGCTATACGTAAAACTTTCATGCTGTTCTCCCGCTGCACGCTTTTTTATTATTTAATTCGTTAGCTGCACCCAACCACCCTAAGTGAAATTTTCGAACTTAACACGTGATAATTTTCGAAAGAGCAAAGTAAAACTTTAAAACCATCCTTACTTGAAGATTTACCCACTCTAACCCTGAGCAGAAAACTGGACAAGCAAGCAGTCCTGCCAAATGGACATTCGATTAACCACAGAAAAATCACTGTTACTTAAGGAAGTCAACCAATTTTACACTCTAGCCAATAGTTTATTTTAAATAATAAAACAGTGGTTGAATCAGACATATATATGCACTCACACAAATTTGCAAATGTTCAAATTTCATATTTTGTTTTTCAAAAATTTCGAGAGATTAAAACAGTTAAAATTGAAAAGAAATATGGAAATATTTTTATAGTATATTAAAGATTATCTTTGCACTGCTAACTGTAAAAATGCGTTTTTTTCTTCCTTCACTGGGTCAACAATTATCCACATATTACAACCCAATAGAAATAGTGGCGAGGGAATTGTAAGATGGTCCACCAGACCCAACCGCCCGTAGGTCTAGTCGGAGAGTTGTTTACTTTTCACGACTGCTGTACACGATCAAGCCATCGGGATGAACGGTGGTTTTTCCCGAAAATGAGGCTCTCGTGTCTGAGCGTGTGTCGGGTTGTAACGGATGTCGCATTGTCGGCCGACTTGCGAGCCGGGCGTATCAGCCCGATACCATTTGTGGGGCGATAGAATTGTATCCCCTTGGAAAGGGTATTTTACATACTTTTGGTGGCGGTAGTGTAGCTGGGTAGAAACTGGAAAGGTATCCTTTCCGATTTCTTAAAAATTTTCGGTTTTAATGCAAATATGCACTGGAAAGGTATCTCCTCGGAAAGGGTACCTTTCAGTATTATCTGTACATTGACACAGTAGAAAACAAATTTGAAAGGTACATTTCCAATTTCTTGAAATGCATGTTATTTTCTGCTTTAAAATCGTTATAGTTATCCCCTCTGGAAATAAACCCAAAAATGGCTGCCAGACAGGTAATGAATGTATCGCTACAAACACCTAGTTCCTCAGTTGTATACTAGGTAGCGCTGGTAGGGACTGTCCACAGAGAACCTTAGAAAAATAACCGCCTATGTAGCGTAACATTTTAAATTGTCTTCTCTTTTGTCTCCTGTTCTGGTGTAAACTATACTTCGATCAGAATATATGATTGACGGAAATTTCATATCCCATGTATTGTCTGTGTTAGTGCACCATACTTACCTTATCTAACCTAACCTTACCTAACCTAACTTAGCCTAACCTAACCTAACCTTACCTAACCTAACTTAACCAAGGGTAAGGATATTAAGGATATTAAAGCAGAGAATAATTTGCCTTTTAAGAAATCCAGTTTATTTTCTGCTGTGTTATTTAACAGAAAATCCTGAAAAGTACCCTTTCCAAGGGGATAATTTGCCAGTGCATATTTGCATTAAAACCGAAACATTTTTAGAAATCAGAAAGGGTGCCTTTCCAGTTTATACCCAGCTACACTACCGCCAACAAAAGTATGAAAGGTACCCTTTCCAAGGGGATACAATTCAGCCCCCTCCCCCAATTTGTCACCTGCGCGATGTAAAATTGTTTATTATAATTAAAATTTCTCAAGTATCAGATGAAGCTAACTGAGTGCTGGAAACAAAACAGGTGCCTTGGGATATGCAACGTGTAAGCTACTCCAGCAGGCACTGAATAAATTTAGCTTAAAGTTCCACACTAAGATATGCAATAATGTGTATCCTCAAACTACGACTGGAGAGCCTAAAAATAAGTTTGGAAAACTTGCGAACTGCTTACAAAATGTAAGCAAAGAACATTGAGCAAAAAGTTTTCTTTTAGGTTCTGATAGATACACGGTAATTTTATTTTTTTGTGGATGGAACAGAAATATTCTTGTAAACTTACAGATATTTGTAAATTATTACGTTTACAAGAGGACTACTATATCATTACAAAATAGTTTTCGCAGTAATATTGGATTCGGTATCTTACCATGGCTTTTATGATTAGTGTTGTCCCACTACCTAAAATATTTGAAGTTATTTGTACACCATTCCCTGAATAACTGTCCAGTATTAACTGTGCACATAATAAGAATCATATAACAAAAGTAAGTCAGTTTGTTGAACGTTCGGTTTAAAAAAATATGCTTAAATAAAACATTTATTAAATATAAAATTATGCCTGAATTTTCGTATGAAATATTCGGAATTATCTCGAAAAACATATTTTTATATCCACAGCCATGTTTTTTACTAAGTCACAAAAACTGTCTTGTAGCATTACAAACAATTCCTTGGCAATTGGTTTCCAAAGAAATTCTTTGTAAATGTACATTTTTATTGTGTGTGAATCCATTTCAAAAGCTTTTCGCACTACGACCACTTCTTATACACTGGTGTATTGGTTGTGTCTCCCGGTCGGACTACACATGTGTAACACAAGGCCATGACAAGGAGGTCAGATAGTTCGGCCACGTTGGGTTGTCGTATTACAATGCGTCATGTAAATAAAAATTCATAAACGCTAAGAGTGAGAAAATTTTTATTGTTTTATAAGCTACGTTTAAGCTATTTCAAACGCAATAAATATTCATGTACTCACAAATCTTTAGGTGGCAAGCTGGGATATGCATAAAGATTATTGCATCCGGCGAATGCTCTCGTGAACACGTCCGACAGAAGAGAAGGTTTGCGCGGGCCGATGATCATGTTGAACATATCTTTAAGTTTCTTGCCTCATACTCAAGAGGAAAGAAAGGGGTGGAGAGATTTTATGGTCGCAGAACTGATGGAGCCGTAGAAAATTTACAGCGATTTGTTTCATGAGCTCAACTGTTATAATATTTTTATTGCGTATTAAAATGTGCTTCAAAATTTCCGAAGATTTAAATCTTGTCACATTTCCTTCCTTTCTTCAACCCTGGTTAGGTTACCGGGACTTATTTTTCCGGACTTCGCTGCAAGCGTCCAAATTTTTTATCCGTGTTTTACGTGAGGGCGATAGTGCCTTGGTGCGAGCATAATATTTTGAAGGCCTTTACACGTGATTTTTTTATGGAGCGATGGTTGGCGAAGAGGTGTTCCGGCGGCGTCTCTGGATCGCGAAGTGGTCTGAGCTCGAGTGTGGGTGGTCAGAGCACCGGTCTGCATGTGACGAGGGTTCTTTGGCGCGGGTAAATGGGCGGTAAACGACCAGATATCTGGTCGAGACCCGGAGGCCAGCCACGGCCTCTGCCCTCCTTCACCGATCCATCACGAACGGGGCTCGTGCGCTCCGTACGACGAGGTCCAAAAAGAGTGGTTCGCGCTTATCTCTCCGGAAAAAAAAGAGGTCTTCTTCGGGCACCTTCGCGAAGGTCTCGTTAACCAGGGTAGTCCCTGCGGTAGCCTCAGGGACATAAGCCCGCCCACTTGTGCACTTACCTCCTATCCCTGCGTGACCCCTTTCGTGCCGTGCCCGAAATACACCCCTTTCGAAGGAAAAAAATTCAACGGTGCTCGGCCGTTAAACACTACAAACTATTTATTACCGGGCCGGCAATTTGTGCGTTTATGTTGGGCCGTAATTGCCTTCGGGACCGCGTGCGGCCGTCGCTAATGCTACACCCTCCTCCCCGCCCCCACACTCACCCGCTTCATCCAGCCGCCTCTATACAACTCGGCCGCGCAAATTGCCCGTTCCATCCGAAAGAAGAGGAAGAAGTAAAATAAATAAAAAATTGAAAGAAGTGCTGGCCACACCAGGATGCCGGCGGCCACTCGTGATTCACGCCCTCGTGTCCATGACGTCAAACCCACTTTTTATCAAACCTTTTCGTAAAACATTATTCGTGGGGAGCAACTGGATTTCCTCTGGCAAAGTTCTGTAACAATTCGTGCTCTCGTTGTCAACAGTTAGAAGATCCGTTACGAAACCAAAGGGCCACGCTAAGTTATTCCACTTCCTGCCCAACGTCACGCTTCAGTAGCATATGGGATAAAGCACAACCCACTGGTGCTCTGACGTCTTGAGGCTCTGTATCACACAACTAGTTTGTTTGTTGAATTTTCTCGTCTCGACTTTTTTATTTAATGGTTTTCCCTGGTCATTTATTCCTATTCCCCTCTTGCATTTTTTTGTTGCCTCACAATATTTCTAGCCAGATATTTAATAAAAATGATTTTCATACTGTGAAAGGACACGCAATCGTTCACAATAATTGTAATACATTTTTAGCAAATTTGAGACGAAACATAAAATGGAAGTGAGGTACAGGAATAAATTTACACGAAAAACCCTCAAACAGTACCTTGTAATGACAATAAAATTGACCTACCAAGTAGGCGTTTTATATCATATCTAAGGGCGGAAGCTTTTGGTAAGATATTTTAAGTTAAAATTATAATCTGCGTTTAATCGCTTGTCTCAGATTTTAATGTTCTCAAAAGTATTACCATGTATTGTACTACAAACTTTTATTAAAAAAAATTCAGGTGGTTGTCCAAGTAAAGGTTTAAAAATAAATATAACTGGAAATTACTTTGAGACAAATTACATGACACAGGCCATAAAGGTGAATCCATACATTCGTGAAAGACAGAGTACATGTTCAGAAACTGTGTTTTTTTTTCTAGGAAAATATTATTATTTTCAATCTAAGCAGTGTTAGGGAGAAAGTCCCCTGTTGGATCCGTCTTGTAACCCAAAATGTAGACTTGGTAAGAGCACATGTATAGCTTATTGATATGGAGGTGCAAATAAACTCAATTGCGAATCCTACACAGAAACAAATTTATTTATTTTAAAACAGATTTTTTTGAAACCAGTTGCCAAGTAATAGTAATACAAGATAGATATTGTGACTTAACATAAGGCTATGTTTAGTTTTGCATATATCAAAAAATATTTTCGAAATAATACTGAGTATTTCTCTAAAACATTGTCGCATAACTAAATACATATAAAGTAGCATTTTATTCAAACATAATTTTTGAAACTATGGAAAACGTAATTAAATATTTTACAATTCGAATTTATTTTGTTATATCATGCATTTAATTTTCGTAGTTAATACTGGAAAGCTTTTTAGGAACGGTTTACAAATGACTTTAACTATGCACTGAAACAACAGCAGCATAAATTTCTGGGTAAGTTTTTGAACTCAGTATTACTGCAAACACTGTTTTCTAGTGTACAGTTCGGTATTGTTTGTAGTCTATATGTCCCTGTCTGTGGACTATCGGAACATTCTATTTATATATGTTCATCACAGTATTTACAATACCCTGAATTACCGTACACTAAATTATTTTGTTGGGTCTTCAGAATAGGTTAACCTTAACAATGTTGTGGTGTCTGGTTTTAACACCCAAAGAACACTATTATTATGAACAGTAACGTATGATAAATAATTATGTTTATAGATTTTATTTACATAAAAGGGCAAACTTGTGAGCCGCTAAATAACTATCGGGAAACTCAGTAACATGCATTTCTCAACCATATTGAACACATGACAAAACTTACTACATTGCCCTTGCTTATCAAATTATATTGATAATTATAACCATATTTGTAGTACAATAAAAAATATTCCTAACTATCACTGAATTAGGTAGGACACAACCACTTCAAAATTTAATTACTTATGCACTATAAATAAAAATTATTAGTTCATATCAGGGTTTAATTTTTTTTGCACCTGAACTAAACTCAGCGTTAGCGACACAAAATTTTCTCAGTATCCCTCTGAGATTAAACGTCTACCATTAGCATGTGCAAAGTAAATATTAAGGGGAATTTATTGAATGTCTGAGCAAATAAATGGCCGAATGGTGTCACTAGTTGTTATGGGCCTCGAATTATAAGTAGTTTGATAGTAGTTGTAAGTTTGATAGTTGTAGATTGATAGTAGTAATTGTGACAGTATTAGCGTCAAGAATTCTGATGGTTCAAAACTTACCATATCATGCAATTTGACTACACAAAGCACTAATGAATATTTTGTACACTGAATTTAAAATACTTCAAACTAGGCTTTGTGCCGTTAGACACAATATATTACAAAAAACCTGCTAAAGACTCTAGTTCCTGCAATATCTAACAAAAGTAATTATTTAAACTATCAATATTCAGCGATTATTTCATTTTATAGGCCAATCATGATTTATCGATGCTTCAAAATATGGCCCCCGTGTCTCTCTTCTTTTTTGCCTCCACCTCCTTGTTCGTATAATATTATTTAAATTATGTTAATTGATAATGAGAAATAAAATCTTTGAATTTGGCGACTTTGAGGTCGACAGGCCTTCGGTACGTGCAAAACGACAACTGATTTTAAGATAAAAATATAATGTAGCAGTTATCAGTCCATATTGTCCTGTAAACGTAAAAGTTTGGCATTAGATAAGCCATAGCACAATGTTATATTTACGTTGGCACTCGGGGTTACGTTGTAAACAGTATTTCAAAGAGCATACACGCCCGGAGTAGCTAGCCTCTTCGATGCACTGCTGCAGTAAACGTCTACGATAATCGGTAACTAAATGTAAAATATTATGATATAAAACTTTCAGCTTATGCTGTGTGGTATGTTGGCACACAGTGGCAGTATGAAAGTGACACAGTTGTTGTCATAAAATTTAAAAATTTACAATTTTACATGAATATTCTTGTTTTATTAAAAAAAAATTACAATGTAAGCTAGTTAAAGAACATAATCGAGTAAATAATGAGACTTTAGCATTAGTAAAGAACATTTTAAAGTCTTTGTATTGTCCATTTACAATTTTAAAAATGTAATATCGAATTTACAATATCCATCCCCTTAGTCTAAAAAAAAAAAAAATTAACGCACGAAGAATAAACTATTTCAGCAGGAATCCCAATTTCGTGCCTCTGTGTGTGGAACGAAACCCAACCTTATAAATTTAAGTATCGTTGGTACATGTTAAGCTAGATCTTTTGTTTCTAGTCATTACTATTGATTAAAGGGTGTTTTCCTTAGAATTAATTCCATCTGCCCTCTTGCATTTGTTGATGGGTTGTGGGTCTAAAATTACCCCGTGCGGGGGCGAACAGCCCACGTCCATCTCTACCAGCACCGCCAGTTACAATCATTGTTTTTGAACCCAGCTAACCTTGACTTCACCATGGCTAGTTGCGTAGACACGGTAGAGACGCAAAACTAAATTTAAAGCTTGATTATGTATTCAGTAGGTTATTGCAGCGTTCATACCAATTACTTTATAAGCAAACATTTAAATTTATTCCGGATAAATTATAATACATGAACTACAGACAAGTGGAATAAAATACATAAAAAAGACATAAAAATGTACAAATCCTATACGTGACGCCCGGCCGTAGCGATCACGTTACCTGCGGCACAAAAGCCTTGCCTTCGCATAAGTCTAAGTCCGTACTTCAAAGACGCGCGAGGGGGGAGGGGGGAGTCCACACCAAATCTTGGCTACCGTCCCAAAACAACTTCTTCTTCCACCAATAACAAATTAAAGTTTTACTTACAGTAATTCTCGCCGTGCAGTAGAAATTTACCAAAACTGTAGCGCCTCCGGGTACCCGGGCTGTAGACTGGGCGTAGGTGACACATGTAGCACAGTCAAATGGCCATGGTGGATGCACTTCGGGGCGTGGTGCATTAACACTCGCGACTCACGAAAAGTTTAAAATCGTTGATGGGAAATACGTTGTCGTTCATTCCAAATTATAAAAAAATATAAACCAGCTGATGCGGGCCGTGGCAACGAAAACTCCGCGTAGCAGTCTCCAGGGTTAACAGTTCATAACGATGTGTGGGTCGTGTCCCAACTCCCGTGCACGGAGTTACCCTGGGAACCCATATTCACAACTGTCCCGCCGTCGGTCAACGCCCGCAAGCCTCTTCTCTGCCCAGAGTCCCAACAGTCCGCTCCCCGCAGACGTCACACTCCTGTGACGTCATCCACCTCCCTCCGCTAATTCCCCCTCTTTCATACGTGGACAAGTCCATTCAGCAGAGGTAAATGGCCGCACGGAAAACCACAGTCTTTAATTAATTTTAACTGAAACTACTGAAGACCTATATAAAAATAAATATGAAAACATTACTTAAAAAAAGGTACGTTAACATTAAAATTAAACATAAATAAACATTAAACATAATAACATGAGACATTAGAAGTGTCTGAACCTCCCCGACAAAAAAAAATAAAAAAATATATTACCCTTTTGAGTTATCTAACTATTAGGTCCGCGTAAAGTAAGTAACACTAAAAGCAACATGTAGAAGACAAAGTAAGAAAAACTCAAAAGAGCCGGGAAAGAGAAAAACACAAAACTAAGACACAGATAGCAAAATAGAAACAGCTCTAAACACTAACCGTAAAGTGCGACCCATAGCTAAACTCTCCAAAGGTTTTACAAAGAAAATTAAACTAAACTAAAATAATTTAATCCTGGATGTAAATTTAACCATTTCAAAAAAAATACAGCGGCCATGAAACTTTCTTTCCAAAACAATTTTCTACAAATGCCTATAGGTAACTTAGATAAACGTCTAATACATATTAAATTTAATAGAGTCCAAAAATCCAGCTACCTGCCAAAATTACGGCAAACATTACAATATATAAATATAAAAGACTCACTAAAACACTTTCAAAAATTTATAAATATATTCTTACAATCATTATTTAAATATAAATATAGATCTTAATGTAGGCTATATAAATTTTCTCACTTATTTACATCACAACTCCTTTATATCAATTATAAACCAATTTCGGGTAAAAAAGCTCTTATTTTTCTCAGCCAACAACTTCTTTGTGACACAGTCCTCAAGACTTTTAATTATAACAACGTAAAACCTAAACTATAAGCATATAACATTATACATCCACCGATCCTCCTCTATCCTGATTGGCTTTGGCCTTAAAACCAAACTTTTTCAGGTGCCCATATTTTCCACAAAACTCACACTTGTATGTATTTTTAATCAATTTTGTACAATTGACTTTGTAATGGCCCTCCTGCCCACATTTAAAACAAACGACCTTGTTTTCCACCTGACTTTTCTTCCTACCTACTACGGCTTCTTTGCTACCCGGATCTGACATTAGAACATCACGCCTGGCTTGCCACACATTTTCCACTTCCATTGCCCAAACAAACAAGTCTGACAACCTAGCCGGCCTCTGAACAAAGGAGCACTCCCTTCTTTTAGCCGCCCACATTTTTTCCAAAATTACATCAATTAATTCTTGCTCATTAAAACGGGCCCCAAACACCTTATTCATACACAAAATGCTCTCTACAAAACTCCCTGTATTTTCATACTCATCTTGAAAACGATAGACCCTTTCTTTCATCATCCTTTCCTTCAACCGTCGCAGGATCAAATTTTCCCATCGACGCCACTTGGTGGCTTCCCAATCTAAACCATTTTCCTGACATCTAACCATTACTTGTCGGGCAACACCACTACCTTTACCTATCAAACACCTCAACAAATCCTTGTCTTGTTCAAAAATCCCCAATTATTTTACCTTTTCTATTTCAACACAAAAATGCATCAGCTCTTCAACGTCCCCCTTCAAGATTTTCGGAATGTTTTGAACATACTCAACTAGCTGATTTTTCTCGATTTTATCCATCCACCCAACACCACGATTCCTCATATTCGTGTCACTAACACCCGCTGACTCCCGGCACTCACTCAATTCTAAGCCCAACTAATTTTTTCAAATGAGTGGAAAATATTTTTCGCAACTCGTCTATGTCTTGTTCCTCTGTACAGCTCAAATCCGCCGCATAATATTAGCCATTAAATCTTTCTTATTCAACTTATACATCCAACTTACCGCCATATTTAAAAAAATCAAAAGAAAAAACACCACTGCAATAACTACTATTACTGTAAAAGCAGAGTGGCGCACTTGTGGGTCTAAAATTACCCCGTGCGGGGGCGAACAGCCCACGTCCATCTCTACCAGCACCGCCAGTTACAATCATTGTTTTTGAACCCAGCTAACCTTGACTTCACCATGGCTAGTTGCGTAGACACGGTAGAGACGCAAAACTAAATTAAAAGCTTGATTATGTATTCAGTAGGTTATTGCAGCGTTCATACCAATTATATTATAAGCAAACATTTAAATTTATTCCGGATAAATTATAATACATGAACTACAGACAATTGGAATAAAATACATAAAAAAGACATAAAAATGTACAAATCCTATACGTGACGCCCGGCCGTAGCGATCACGTTACCTGCGGCACAAAAGCCTTGCCTTCGCATAAGTCTAAGTCCGTACTTCAAAGACGCGCGAGGGGGGGGGGGGGGTAGTCCACACCAAATCTTGGCTACCGTCCCAAAACAACTTCTTCTTCCACCAATAACAAATTAAAGTTTTACTTACAGTAATTCTCGCCGTGCAGTAGAAATTTACCAAAACTGTAGCGCCTCCGGGTACCCGGGCTGTAGACTGGGCGTAGGTGACACATGTAGCACAGTCAAATGGCCACGGTGGATGCACTTCGGGGCGTGGTGCATTAACACTCGCGACTCACGAAAAGTTTAAAATCGTTGATGGGAAATACGTTGTCGTTCATTCCAAATTATAAAAAAATATAAACCAGCTGATGCGGGCCGTGGCAACGATAACTCCGCGTAGCAGTCTCCAGGGTTAACAGTTCATAACGATGTGTGGGTCGTGTCCCAACTTCCGTGCACGGAGTTACCCTGGGAACCCATATTCACAACTGTCCCGCCGTCGGTCAACGCCCGCAAGCCTCTTCTCTGCCCAGAGTCCCAACAGTCCGCTCCCCGCAGACGTCACACTCCTGTGACGTCATCCACCTCCCTCCGCTAATTCCCCCTCTTTCATACGTGGACAAGTCCATTCGGCAGAGGTAAATGGCCGCACGGAAAACCACAGTTTTTAATTAATTTTAACTGAAACTACTGAAGACCTATATAAAAATAAATATGAAAACATTACTTAAAAAAAAGGTACGTTAACATTAAAATTAAACCTAAATAAACCTTAAACATAATAACATGAGACACCAGAAGTGTCTCAGGGTCACAAATATACTTGCCAGATACTGACTAAACTTATATTTTAACCTACATGTAGGAGTCCATACTTACAGCTATTTCATAAATATCTATTGAACACAATATTAGTGACGAGACCTGAAATGCAAGGGAGTGATCGTGATAAGTTTAGAGCAAAAGTCCTCACATAATAGTAATGAAAAGATAATGAATCAACCAAAATTATGTGTTAGACAAGAGATTTTAAAGGAAACCGATTTATACTCTGGCTTTCTCAACGGCTTTGCGACCTGAACGTTTCTGTACATCGTCGGTTTGGGCCAACGGCGTCCTAGTCAATGTTGGACGAGATTACTTCGACATCATTTCTCTGAGCATGTTTCTAAAATGTTATATATTCTTTGTAATTCCTTGGTTTGCATTGTTCAAGAAACAGACACTACAACGAATAAAAACAAGGAATTGGATTCTCAAATATTTATTTCTCTACAAGTTGCTAAAAATTAAATATCCCTTTTAACACTAGAAAATTCAAAATGTATTTTGAATGATTTCTTTCAAATAACCTAGATAATCAAAATAATATGAGTTTTTGAAATTTAAAACCTTTATGTAAATTGTAATGGTTAACCGAAAGGAAATTTTTGCTTTAAAAAATTTGTTAATATAAATTGTTTTTCTTATACAGGTGTATGTGCGGTTAAAGTTGTACCAGCATGTAACAAAATGGAAATAATAAATTATTGTTAGACTATTAAATATTTTCTTTCTCGTGGAAAGTATGATGCGCATTTATTCAAATGCTACGCTGTGCTGAGTTATAAATAATTTATTATTTTCGTATATAGAGAAACATTTTTTGAAATAAGTTATTAATATCTACAGATTATTTACATTCTTTCTAAAATTCTTGCAATGGGGAAGCTTGATTTAAAAGATTTTTGTTGAAAAAAGCTATTTTTTTATATGTTTCATATAGTAACACCAGAATGAACAAGAAAGATTAATACAAAACACACAGAAAATAGCCCAAATCAGCCGATGTCAAATGTTAACCACGTAGACAGCCCAGAGAGTATTCCGTAGATAAAATTAGTCTGTAAAAGTATAACACAACACAGATAAACAAATCAAATGTCAATATGAAATGTATGATCACCAAAGAAAAAAAAATGGGCGATCCAGAAAAAATATAGACTTACCGATTATGCCTGGGACAATATTTATAAAATACTCTGGGACATTGCGTATCCACTCAAACAGGAAAAACACCTAATTAAAAGAAATCTAAAGGCATCTGAAGTTATTATCAGAACCAAGGTAATCTTCCAACAAAGAACACAATCAAAAATATATATGAATATCTTTAATAAAAACAGAAAGTAACATTCAAGAAAAACAATAATTAAAAATCAAAAACCCTCGCAGCAAAACACATAAGATCTTAGGTGAGCGACCAAACAGGTAAATTTTCGGTAGGAGAGGTGTTCAAACACATTAAAAAACCTGTTTTTAGAGTTTCTTCTATCACTTTCATTGTGCCTGTTTGTCCTAGGAAGCCTGTATTCGTCTGTACAGTCGTCGTTGTGTTTTCCAAAATATTTGGTTTAGTTTCTTGGGTTGGGTTTCCTGTGCGTCGCTGTGTTGTTGTGATGTCCAGACTATCTTTTTTTTATCATCGCTGGGTTTAATTGTTCGTCACTGTGTTTTTTTTTACAAATGCCTCGTGTTTATCAGCCCACTGTTTAACACTGAGTTTAACAATGGACAGCGGCTGATGTTGGCTTGTTTTCTGTATGTTTATTTATTTATTATTCTTGTTCACTCTTGTGGTTTCTTAATTACATGCATTTTAAAAAATGCATTCTTCCATGAAAAACTTTTTAAACATAGCCTTTTTAAGCATGAAAATATATGGCAATATGTGTGACAAAATTTTAATTTTTTTGTATTTTTAAGATATATGCAACCAACAGAGACGGTTTTTACTAAGCTATAATAATTTTAATTTTTTATTTTTACTATGCAATAATAAAATGCATTCACGTCTAAATTCAGTCAATGTATTAACATTAATGAATGTGCATTAGCAAATATTATTTTTAATGTTTTACGTCTGCTTGTCTTAAAAATGACTTAATTTTTATATTTTTATATGTGTGACATATGAAATATGAATATTAGTAGCTACATTCCTCACTCAAGGGTTGATTTTCAGCTTATAACTAAAAATCTAATGAACTCATCTGAGTAGTTGGTTATCTATGGAACTGTAAGCTAAAAAAAAAAAAGAAACCTAATTATGAACAGGAAAATATTTCATATGATTCACTCAATAGATTTAATAATGGATCATAGTATGCATTTTCCATTGAATTATAAAACAAAGCACTTGCTTTCTTGTACGTCATTGACACATTCCCCTTATTTTATAGTTTATACTTGGTCACCAGACATTTACCGTGATTTATACTTATGAAACCGTAATGATTATCAGAAAAATAATTAAGTATTAATTTTGTTCCATATCCCTGGTCTAAAATTATATGTCACAAAAAGATTACATAATATTTTTTTTCCAGAGAGGTACTGCATTATTCGCGCAGACCTTGGAGGATTAAGGATGACCTGGGCTCCCCTTCGTGCAATATGATCCTTGTACAGACTTAGCCCTGAGCTTATCCTTTGTCCGTCGCCCAGAAGAAGGTGACTGCCGATATTGTCCGATGGATTACTCAGAATCTCCACAGTCCAACCCCCTTCCCAAACCCCTGCTTCATCCCTTTTTCAATTATGTTCATCTCGGGAGATTTAATTCTCAACACACTGACACATCTTGCATGAGTCGCACTCTTATTACTGTCTCGCATTGGCAGGCATTTTAAGCTGCCCGCTGAAATAAACTGTTTTAATAAAATAATTGGGTGCTTGTTATTATGTACGGGCGCTATAATATAAACGTACTTCGCGTAGTAAAAAAAAAAAGCTCATTTTAATTTTACATTGAATTATTTAATGTAAATATAATAATAAAAGGACTGAAGTAATATTATGTATACGGTTTTTGAACTATAAATTCAATCAAAATTAAATAAATAAAAAAGTTCTCTCTAAAAATTATTGATATGTATAAAATGTATAAAATAATCACATAATTTAGTATAATAATAAAATTAAATTTTATTTACCAATTAATATCAATGAATATGCTGAATATTTATTATAAATAATTAATTTTAATTATTCATTAGATAATATTACAATAGTTTATAATGCAAATGAATAATACATACGGAAAAACCTCACCTCACCTAAATAAATAAACTTGAAAATTTTTAAAAACATAATTTAAAACACAAAAATTCAAAAATAAATAATTTAAATTGACATGTACCAGTATTTAATATCACTCACGTAAGTATACGATTTAAAAGTGACTTTTTAATTTTTATTTGAATGAAGCATTTTTTTCTATGCAGCCTTTTTCTAATCCTGCGTGAATTTCGTTGCATTGTGTGCGCGCATTAAAAAAAATTCACTCTCATCATTTTTTCATAACACGCCAAAGAATTTTAACATAAAAAACTTTATCTTAGGCTTTAGTAGTCAGATAAACTAATTAAATTTTTGCTTCTGAGACGAGGCAATCTGTCAACTGGCCTTGAATATGGCTGCAAAAAGGTAAGCTTAAACGTCAGGCAAGCCATTGAGAACACAGACAAGCTTTAGACCAGAAGACAACAAAGAGTTAGTTAGTGTTTTCAAAATTACTTAAAGTGTAAAAGCTGAGAACGTGAATGAAAGTTTTATTGCCAAGTCACAAATATGATTATACATTTAGTATGTTCTGGTTTCAACTTCTGAAACATTAAAGCTATACAACTAACATCATTACATTATTAATAGCCTCGTGACCATGCATTAAAACTATAAATAATCGCTGAAAAACTTTATTTTACTTTGTAAAAAAACTGAGTCCATAAAATTATTTTGTGTCATGTTTTTTTATTTTTTTAACTGTTTCATATAAGGCTATGTTCAAGAGCATAATTCCAATGCAAATTAAGTTCTAGGGGTACATATCTCTAAATTGTGTTGGCGGTCGCCATAACTGAGAAAAATCAGGTCGTATGAACTTTCTTCAATGCAGCAGCTTGAGAGTGATAAAGTTTCTGCTCCCGAATAGTAATTTCAAAAAATTTAATATTTTTTACTTTCCCGAGAAGCAGAGCAATGTTTAAAATACCAATACTGTAAATTATGTTCAGACTGAAGTAAATAATATGAAACAACTTAGATTCAAACTTCTTGTAGAATGAAATAATAATGATTGAACACAAAATATTAATAAGAAATATGTTACGCTATGAAACATGTCAGTAATGAGAATCCTCACTCTGCTGAAAGATTGTGCAAACAATCATAATATAATTTTGGCCTAATGTCTACTATATACATTTATCACAACTTTCAAGTAATATGAAATTTCGTATTTTAATAAATTTACTATTGAAAAAATTAACGTTCATTTTACCACCATTTTACCATTTTACAGACCAAAATTATCTGTATGAATGTTTCCGTAATTCTATATAAAAACTTTAATTTAATAAACATACCTAAGCCAACATATTTAAAAAAATAAGATTTTACTAAAATTTAATTAGGTGTGGACAAAATAAATTTAACGGAAATAGTGGTAACGTCTATATTGGCGTAAGCGAAATACATGTTTACATTTAAAGTAGTTGTATAAAACTTCGTCAAGCGCTTTCAGCAATTCTGTCAGGTCCACGCCAGAAAGCTTTTATCGGTAAGCTACTTCACTGTGGCTAAGAATTTGCTGAGATGTTGACAGAGAAAAAAATCAAACTTTCCAGAGAGCTTCAGTATATGGACTATAGATGGCTCTCGCGGCGCGAGAGAGAACCATGGCTCAAAAATCACCAAGTCATTTCGGGAAGGATGCACTACAAATGTACTGAAAGTACTGAGAGGCAAATGCCTGCACTCTTAGGTCTAATAAATAGTTTACATCGTTTACATTGGAATTACTTTATTTTTGGTCTTTTATTTTACATCTTCTATTGTGGCGAATCGGAGATTATACAAAGGGAAAGATAAGTTTAAAGTTTCATTTTACTTTTATCTACTTTAAATAGAATGTTACCCCAAAAGATATCTACCAAAATGTATGTAAGCGTTCACCGGGTTTTATACAATTATTATGTAATGTTATTTTTGCACCGTTCAGTTTTAGTTTCCAAACAATATTGGTGCTTAAAGTAAAATTGTAAGTGTTTCAGAAAACTAATTTATATGTTAATATAAAAAAGTAAATATTTAAAATAATTTAACGGATGTCATAATATACAAGTGCTGCTGGAATTTTTACACATTTATTTTATGGAATGATAAAAAATTTTGTTTGACTTTTGTTTTCTTACTAATGTCAGTGTACGGAGTAAAATTCAATCATTTTAATTGACAGGAAACTAATAAAAACTACTTTCGACAACGTTTGCGCACGTATTGAGAATATCAACTTTTAATAAAAAAGTTTTAAATTAATAACTCTGACAAACAGACCCAATTGTTATAAGGTAAAGTTATTATTTTAAACAAACATATGTATTTAATAACTAGACTTTGACAAAATATATTAGCTATGTTTTTGTTTTGATATGGAAGTTAAGATATTTTAATAGGAAATCCAAGGTTTTTAGTCTTATTCCAAATAACTTATCTTTAAACAATTATCTGTTTCTCTTCTATGTCACTTTGCTACTTGAGAGTATCAATAAATGCGACTAACCCCAAAACACTTAAAAAATTTTCAAGCTTGCTCCAAAGATAACATAATATTGAAGAAAAATAAAATAATCAAAAATTCTAGGTAGCTTGATCGAATTTTTTTTTTTTTTAAGTTTTATGGAAAAATTCCATGGCTGGGTTACATTGTATGTCATGGAAAAATCTCAAGAATGGACGCCAAAGATAAGAATATAAACAGAAGCAATATAAGTGAAAACATTTTTAAAAATGAATAAATGTCTATACAGCAAAGAGAATTCCGTGAAAAGAAATTAATCATTAAAATATTAGAGTACAGACGTACACAGCATTCCGGAATCGAGTGAAGTTTTATTTTTTGGTTATCTGGGCATTTAACATATGGCATGAGCTAATTTTCGCTTGTTCTCTGTATGTATTTGTATGAGTAGTGAATTTCTTGGCTTATTTCTATGATATACCCATAAAAATGGTTTTAATAAATTTTTCCCACTGCAAGAATAATTCAAAACGAGCAGAAATCGCGTAAGTGACTTTAAACTATAAGCAGCAAAATAAACAATCTGAAAACAAAAAAAAATATTAAAGTAAAAGCCAACACCAAGTTTTTTTTGCAAAATCGTTGGTATTACTTCGCAAAGTTTTATCAAGCCTTGAAAGTTTTTCATGCAAAAAATTTCATGAAGTATTTAATTTTATTTAAAGGTGGAATTACAGTATCTCGTCGCCTCCGTCCGTCTGCCGTCCGTCCGTTGGTCACGTGACCTGAATCCAAACGAATGGCCCGAAAAATTTAATCCGTCAGCTCATCAAAAGTTTGAATAACTCATTCTTTTGACGGACGGATAGATGGATTATATATGTGGTTTAGCTGCGGCAGTCAATTGTTATTAGAAAAAATGCTCTATTTAAATATAATTCTTTTGAAAAACTTTCATAGCAAATTATGTTTAGCCTATTAACAGCCTTAATTCCGGTTAGGAATATAAATCATTAGTGTTTGTTAAAAAAGGGGGTTGTCTGTAAAATCGGTTTACGGACGATAATTGTACGTGATAAAGTCATAAGAAAACATTGATGGAAAATTGCATACTTTTTAATTTTTAAATTTTTTTACAGTTTTTGCAAATTTAAATAATTTGTTTGAATATAATCAAGAACAATTAGTTATAGAAACAAACTGGAATCAAATCAATGTCATTAAATTGTTAATTTGAAATGACGAAATTGGACAAATAATTCAAATTTTTTAAATTGCTGCTTTTAAAAAGCCCGCCTTAACCTGTTTGATATTCTAGAAGATTTTCTCGCACGGTGGTTGGCCGGTCTTGCACGCTCGGCTCAGACGGAACGTGACAATGAGTCATGCTTTTTCGTGCGAGCAGCCGGCGTTCATCGATTTATAAGACTTTATCACGTCAAAAATGGCCTGTGGTGTTTGTAATATGTCGTTCAGATTTTATGCATAATAGCATTAAGGCTCTTAACACTTGTGTCTAAACAATTGAATAACGACTCTGAATTTTTCCGAGGACATGCTAATACATTACGTACAAAAACGCGACATAAAAAGTAAAAAACATTGAAATATGTCTCTGAGAGAAAACACAGTGATTGTTGATAACACTGCATTGGGAAAATATTTTGAGGGATGGAAGAAGTTACTTTGTGAATCGCTTGGCTGGATGCGTGGCTTTGACGGACGGATAACAGGTGGAGGCGACGGGCTATTGTAATTCCGCCTTTAGTCTAGTACCTGCTCATTCTGGTGATTTCTTCAAGTGAAAACCGGGAATATTTCTTAGTGGAATTCGGAACGCTAACTTTCATGTTTGCCAGGAAGGCTCAACTTCTACCCTTTGGTTTGGGGTGGAGAGTACACAGGCACCAACCTCAAAGTTGGCCGTGGTCGGTCGCGGTAGTCGGAGGTACATTTCGACGTGCAAATTTTGACACCCCGGCGAACCACAGCGATGGTAGATGAGAGATATAATCGGGGGAGGAAACGGTGGGAAAGGTTGGAATTGCGTGGAGGGGGAGGAAAGATGACGGTTAGGGAGGGGTTGGAAGCAGAGCAGGGGAAGAAGTTGACTTTCATGAAACTGGACGGAACCTTCCGCAACTTGGGATATTCAACTCGCGCCCATACTCCTGAGTTGCAGAAGACGCAGCGCAGACTGGAAACCGAAATCTGCACGTTGAACTCAGAACAACTTCCATGCCACCATGTTTCACTGAGTTCCTGAGGTCATACACAAACTCATTTTTACTAAAAGCGTTTAATGATCGAATATAGTGCATTCCTAATAATTTAATAATTTTATAACTGACATTTGGCAGGAATACCTGTCACAAGTAGACTATATTTAATAAAAAATATAACCCGCTTTACACCGGTCACAATTGGTAACATATTACTACATGCATGTTATTTTATATTTAAAACTGTCATTGAAAGAACAGAAACTTTGTGAAATAAGTTAAATACGTCCAGATAATCTGTAATACAATAATATTTTTTTAGATGATTTAGTAACATTATCATTCCCGGCAAGAACTAATAGATACGTTACGTTTTTGCATATAACCTCCTAGCTTCTGTATCCACTTCGCAAGGGCAAAAAATGTTTTATATTTAGCAAGGTAGTCAGATATTTTTGATAATGAAACTAATGCCACAGCTATGCAGTGGATCTTAAAGCAGACTAAAAATCGGCTTGTTCGTTGCGTCTTTCCTACAATGGCTCTTAAAGCAGCTTGATGTTGGGCTTGATTTTGTATTCTCAGATCAGTAGGTATCTTCCATAGACTCCAGCGATCGAGAAAGTCTTGTGCTTGTTCTTGGGATGACACCCTTGAAAGACTTATTTTTTTTAATTATTGGAGTCATTAAAACACTTAACAAACCCAGTAACATTAAAAAATTCAAAATCGAGTCGAAATATTAAATAATCAACAAATTCGACTGGAACTGTAAGCAACCAATGTAATGGCCGTTGCCAGGGAGACGCAGAAAGTATCAACAATGTAAGAGCCCACCAAAATGGATACAAATAAAGCTTTAGGAAATTACCGAATCACACTAAAGATCCATCCTACCGGAACCGTGCCTTTTTCCGGGATAAAAAGTAGCGTATTTCACTCTCCGGCCCATAAACTATCTCTATGCAAAAAATCATGTCGATCCGTTTCTCCGTTGCTGCGTGAAATAAAGACACACCAACAAAAAAAAATTGCATTTATAATATTTATAAATAACCTATATAACCAATTCCATCGTCATTATAGATTTACAAGGGTTGATAAGGTGAGAAAAAGCAGCGACGGACAGGGTTGTTTTGGAAAACAAGAGCATCTCTTGAAAATATAAAATCCACTATCTCATGGCAATGCCAACATTTTTTTTCTTGCTTGCAATGAGAACGATTGAGGTCTTTAGGAATTGAACTCATATCACTTCGGGGGTCAGTCAAGGGTTTGGACCACTTATATATATCAAAGCTGATAGTCCCTGAAAAGTTAGGTGAAATAAAACTTTGTCACCTCATTTATAAAATAGGTGAAAGATTATGTTATTTTTTTCGAATGCCCGACTTCACTTATTATGTTTATGTGCTTAGAATCGGTATTCAGTGATTCGGAATCTACTTTCCTATTTAAAGTCCCTTTTAAGATTTTCTTTATCTGAACATACAACGCACGACCAGTGTCTTAACTCTACATTGGAAGTTAAACTAACATCGAAACTTTCTTATAACCATTGTCTGAATATAATCATCAAAATGTTACTTTTCATAAGTAAATAAAAATAATCAAATGGCATGGATCTATTTGGTCCTTAACCCTTATTCAATAAAAGTATTTTTTTTATTAAATAAACACTCATTTAATACAATGCGCCAAAACACGGTCACACATGCAGGTAATTTACTTGCATTATTACCTGTGATGTTTCTGCTTGTTTGAAATTATTTTTATACTACCGTATTTTAACTTTTGATGAACATTGAACAGTTCTACCAGTCATAACTCTATGAACACAGAGCAAAAAATGATAATTGATAATTATTTAATTTCTCTTAAACATGCTGAATTTGACTTTAAAAATGGTTCATTTTGACTATGGATTTTTGAAATTTTTTTATCTTGGAAACTAACTCTATGAAGTAATTTTAAAGTAATTTTTTAATGTTAAGTGTGACTATTTTATGCTTTCTTGTATCAGTTTGGACCTAACTAGAACACTGCATGTAAGTAATTAAGGAAATTTAAACAACCCATTGTCAGGATCGTTCTTCTACGACTAACCATCGTCCAAGCAGGATGTGTGGTGACATGAAGCTGATATATTTAATTAAATATTAGTTGTATGTTTTATTATAGACATTAAAAATGTTATTGAATTAATTTTCAGGACTACGGTATCCCGAAAGGGATTACTGAATTACAGTGTGTGTGCTGCAAAGAAGAATCGCAGTAAGTAATACAAAATCCAGCTCTACTGCATAAGCCACTTCAAGTGACGTTTGTTCGATATCAAGTTTCATAATTGCAAACTACGTAAGATTACTTGAATTGATTTTATTTATTCAGACATAACTGTATCTATTGATAATTGCTTTTAGATAATTTAAGTAGATTCTTAAAACATAGGTTCTGTGAAGGATTTTTAAGAATTTCTTACTGAATAACCCCAGCATTTTGATTTAAGAATGTTTGATCGTCTTTCTATATTATTCTTCCATTGGTACATATCGGTGTTAAAAACAAAATATATTTATACCAAGACGCTTCTTAGATGTGCTCTATGTAACATTCTTGACGAATTAGTGAGTAATAAGTCGATACAGTATATATGCTATCTTTTTATATTTCTTTCTTCAGTAACATGATACAAAGAGTGGCGTTCTTATTATTGAAAGAACGGTATAAGTGTAGATATTATGTAAATTATTTTATGAATAATACTGCATATATTCAAGTACTCATGGAAAAGGAATTTTATGTGTATGTAAGTGTATCCTTAAAGAAATATGAAAGTTAGTTGAATTGAAATTCAGTCGATGTTTATTATTAGTATTCATATAGTAATTTTTAAAGTCGAATTTATAATTTTTTCATTATTACAAACCCTAAATACGTATAGTATATTCGGCAACCATCACTTATTTTGTGTGTGTGTGGTATAACCGTGTTGGCGCCAAACTTTCTATTGATTATTAACAGCTTATGTTATTACACGCATAACACTTTTATATATACACTAGCTGCAGTACCCGGCTTTGCCCGGGCTGAACACCGGGTGATATATTGTCCGCGAGTTACAGCAAAATGGATAGCGATATGTCCAGTGTGGTGGACATTAAGAAATGACACACAATTACTGTTTGTGTATCTGTGACCTATGGTTATCTGTTTACCCATGGCGATCGGTTGAAAGGTTTAGAAGTTAATGCGCTACAGCGCCATCTAGCGGCGAGTTACAAAAAAAATGGTTAGCATAAAAAACTTCTCCATGATAAAAACACTTCGATGTGCCAACTTTCATGGCGATCGGTCAAATGGTGTAAGAGTTTATCGACGTCATACATGCCAACATCCAATTATATATATTCTTATATTTCGAAATTTTGGGGCTTTCACTTTTGCGGAAAGTGGATGTTCAGGACCTCGAATGGTTAGGAACACTCCATCTCGAAAGAATTGAAATTCCTGAAATTTTCGAAATTTTTGGGGCTTTGTTCCCAGAGGGGGGCAGGGGGTTCGAGGACCCTAAATGGCTCGAAAACACTTAAAATCGAAAGAGATAGATTTTTCAAATTTTTTAAACTTTCGAAATTATGGGGCTTTAACCACCTGAGGGGGGGGGGGGGGGGTTGACGTTGAGGACCCCGAATGGCTCGGAAACACTCCAAATCGAAAGAGATATAAAGGAATATAAGAATGTAGGCATTTACTGTACTCCTATCTACCATAATAACAATATTGACATATAGAAAGCTTATTACCTACCTATTAATAATTATCTAAATAAATTAATAAATAACTCTATGTTTAAGAATTTACGTACATACATAATATTAAACTTCAAACTATACACACCAAAAAAAGAAAACTAAGGATGTTTGTGAAACTATATTTATTTGTCATAATGTTTAAAACATTTGTAGGATTTCTTTATATGTAAAACTGTGGTGGCAATATTCCGCTTATCCAAAGGAGTATAGAAATTAATAGAGTTATCACTCCCTGTACACACCACAAATCTTTGAATTAAGTAAAAAAAAACATAGTCCAAAATGAAACAAAAAATATAAATAACTAATTTGACAAAAAAATTTATACAACTGGAATGACAATGTTAACATCCGCCTGAAATTTAATAGAAGTAGGTAGGTAAGAATATATATATAAGAAATTAAATGAAATTAAAACATACATAAATAAAATTATCTCACACTAAACCAAACATAATGTTTAATATGAAATAAAGGAAGACGGCAATTACACGTAACTATTCCAATTAATAAAAAAAATCAACTTTCCTGAAATATATAAATTCAAATTTTTCAACAATATATTACATAATTGATAAATATTTCTGGTCTTCGGTCTCAGCAGCCCTAAGACTATTGACGCTCAGCAGATAAATTATAAACACTAAACCAAACTACTTGCAAATAAGTAGGTAATGTAAAAAAAAAAACAATATTGACAAATAGAAAATATTAGTAGGCCCTACCTACCTATGAATAAATTTCGAAGAAATTTATAAGTTTAAGAATTTATGTACCTACATAATATTAAACTTGAAACTATCCACACAATAAAAACCTAAGAATGTTAGTGAAACGAATTTTTTTTATTTGTCATAATACCTAAAATACGAATGTTTCCAAAATGAAACAAAGTATAAATAATGACCAATTTGACAAAAAAAAAATTGTACAACTTGAATGACATTGAAAACATACACGTGAAATTTAAAAGAATTATGAGTGCCCTAGGTAGGGAGGAAAAATATATATAGAAGAAATTAAATTAAAAAAATTGGTGCGTGTACTTAGGTACGCGCATGTGAAGTTATACTTCTTTGGCATCATTAAAAATAGTTTTTAATTGCATGCAAAAATATTGCGTGGAGTCCCTCCGCGTGGAAGAAGTGAAACTTCGTAATGTGGAAATGAAAATAGGAAGGGGTAGAAATTGATTTTTAGTGAAATCATATTGTATCAAATCAAACTAAAAAAATAAAGGAAATAAATTTGTAACGATTCATAGATTGATCTTCAGAGAGAGAGAGAGAGAGAGAGAGAGAGAGAGAGAGAGAGAGACACACCTATTGAATGTCTATAAAACTTACTTTTTTATGAGAGCAAATTTTTATGAAATATATCATGAAATCATTCAACGATAAAAGCTGTTTATTTAACTAAGCGGACGGGTTCGCCCCAAGGAGAAAATAAAGCGGCGAGACCTCGTGGACATAGAGAAATGACACACTCACTATTTATGTGTCTATGAAACATGATTTTTTTCTGCAATTTAAATTGTAATATACAAAAATGGTATTGAAAATTGAAACAAATATGGCGACACTACAAACTGCCAAGAGCTTTTTTTTTCCTACTCTCTACTTAGTTCCTTACAATAGCAAAACGTAACGTAATGGCTTGAAAGCTATTGCTCGGCAGACATAGAGGAATGACACTAACAGTTTGTATATCTATGACACACATTACATTTTATAGTTTTTTCTTAACTCAGAATCGAGATAAAATATCCAATTGTGAATCTAAACCATCCTCGAATCCCCGTGAACTCACACAAAAAATTTCATCAAAATCGGTCCAGCCGTCTATGAGGAGTTCAGTGACATACACACGCACACAAGAAATATATATATAAAGATATATTGTAATAGTTGGCATAAACCACATAAATGTGGTGAAAAAGTCTTACTTTTTCTTTTAAGTAACTATAGTATAGTATAGAAAGGATGTGAGTGCATCTAATTTAAAAATAATGTGTGAAATTAATTTACATGTTATTTATCGTCGTGTCTAGTAGCTATATTAGACTTTTTTATTTCTATATTTTACACTTATTGAAGTAAAAAGGACCTTGCTGTCTTAAAAATAAACAAGAGTTATATGTTTAAGTTGTGAAGCATCGTTTTAAATTAACATTTTGAAAACTAAATCATTAATTTAAAATGTTTGAGTTTGAAATTTAATTTTTATTTTAGAATTAAATGTTTAGCCAGTGTGATGAAATATTTATGATGTTAAATTTTTATCTTAATAACATATTTGTACTACATAAAAATAAAAATTATTTCAGGCATGGTGTATTGATTCAATACAAGGCTCACTTAAAAGTAAAATTTTTTAAGTGAATGATTTAAAATAAAATATTGCCGTGTTATAGGTATTATTCTGCATATTGATAACATTAAATGGTTTACAACCAAAAATTTGGTGTTGCATATATCTTTTAAACAATTTTAATTGGTCGTATCTAGCAAATCAAGATGTTTCTGCGTAGTGGCCTGTGGCATATTCTTTGTAAGTAGCGATTCATAGTTGAGTTTTACAATCTTTTTTCGCTTATTTCCAACGTATCTTCTTGTATTGAAACTATTATGTTAATATCAGTGGAATTCAAACAAAACCATTATTATTTTTAATGAATATGACATAGTTTTCAAATTGAAATAATCCGTTTTTAATGTGACGTTATCCAGTGAATAAATCTTTAGCTGGATGGTTTGCTGTATTTACATTCAATTCACTGGGCGCAGATAAGCACACGTACACACTTAAAACCAGAAATGCTGCAATTTACGTCTGGGGCTGGGAGACTAATAAATAGCCACGGCGGTAACGTACGGTTCGCGTGTCGATACGAAAACGTAGCCGGAGCTAATTCCTCCTTATCAGCTGCTTGGCTTAGCGAAGAAATATTACAACACGATTCAAGCATGCATGGAACGCTGCCATTGCGCAAATTGCTTACCGATGAAACCGAAGCACATCCGTACAAGAGTGCCGATAAATACGAGGCATAAGAAACAGGCGGGTGGAAATTCCGATGACTAACGTTTAGTAGCAGGTGTACATATATTTATAGGTAAAGGAACTAATTTTTTTACTGCAGAACTGCATTAGTATAACAAATAACAAAATCAGAGGATAATAGTAAAATAACTTGATTTCAAGCCAAAGTTAATACTAACATACAGTAAAAAGATTTAAAAATCATGACTAGAGTCAGGTGAAATTCGCGTTTTTATTTTACTGGCAACACAATAATCACAAATAATACTTTACATTTGTGTGTATATATATGTATATATACCAAATTTTAATTATCTTATCACGTAAAATACGTCGAGGAGATAAATTTGTAAAAGCAGCTAATGTACTATATATATATATATAATACATTATATTATTTATATATAACATTAGCTGCTAATGTACTATATATATTACATTATATTATTTATATATATATATATATAACATTAGTTGCTTTTAAAAATTTATCTCCTCGACGAATTTTACGTGATAAGATAATTGAAATTTGGTTTTTCCGGGACTGTCAAGACTACTACTTATGGTCAAGTGAGAACGCTTTTCAAGTTTATAATCGAATTCATTCCAGCCTACCAACTAATTTCCATGTCTCTAGGCACAATAATTAACTATTTTTTAATTCTTTGTCTTCTTTTTGCTAAATGTATTTTGTTTTAAGTGTTTCGAAAAAGCAAACACAAAAACTAGGTTTATAATTTTAAAATTTATTTGGTACACCCCTCACATTAAATATTCCAACACGCAACACGTTCGAAGCCAAAAATTTTCAGATTGATTTCACAAAGCGCTTATATTTCCATGGCTGAATGGGTGAAAATGACGTCAGTCTATTTTTATAGTTAAAAAAAATCATATCTCCGAAGAAACTCAGGTCAAAGAAAGAAACTGAAAAAAATTAACATACGTAAAGAGAAATAACGTGTTTTTTTTTGTTACGATTAGGTAATTGTTAGGTTCCCGAAAGCGATTTAATGGCCGTGTAAAATTTCTTTAAGAAGTTCCACAAAATTCTCACAGAGCGCAGTGTCGTAACTGTCAATCACAGATGATTATTTCTCGTCACTGTGTCCGAGACAGCTAGCCACCAGCTTGTGTGAAGCCGGAATTACAATAGCCCGTCACGTCCGTCACCCGTCCGTCAACCGTTCGTCCGTCAGAAGCCGAGCGATTTACAGCAGTCACGATCTTTTCCCTAAGCATACATTTTTAACTAAAAAATCTTATTATTTTATAAAAAATTGATGTTTTAACAAATTATATTTACTATTTATTTTATTTATTATATCTTGTTGTTATGATATTTGATTTAACTATTTCTGACCCAGAGCTACAATTCAGATATTCAAAACTCATGTTTAATACACATTATTACTATTTTCTACTTTCAAAAATAGACCAAACTTTGTCTCATAGCTGTAAAACTCACTCAACTGTAATCGATCAGTCTTTGCCGCATGATACATTCAAAAGTCTGAAAGTAAGGCGTGATCACGTGCAGTTGCCTTAAAGTGTAGCTTCTAGCAGACAACGAGCTAAACAGTTACTCGCTACGAGGTAATAAGTCTTCCTTCCGCCACCAACACACCCCCTCCCTCCTCTTCACCACCAGACTCCCTCCTACCGTCATTAACATGAACATCATTAAGAAAGGTGCTGATAAAAACATTTGCGCCTTTACTTCATATGGTATAAGCATACAGGAAGCTTCAAGAAATTTTAACGCCATGATGTTTTAAATTGTGGGTAGGGAATGAGTTTTTTACCGTTAGAAATACACAAGTGAAAAACACATTATTTAGTAAAATAAAATATAAAATCTAATACATCGTGCCAATTCTGAAATTCGTTTTTATAGCCTAGTGATATTAGGTTTTGGTAAATTAAAAAAGGTTTTAAGTTACAGTTCCGTGTCTCTAAGTTTTTACTTGTAGGAAGATATTTAACGATAAAAATAAACTTAAAGCTCATTAGTCCATATAAAGGAATGCTAGAGCCAGCAATTGGTGTGCCGACTGTAGACTTGTGTCTAAACACAAAATCCTAAACACAGACGACGCTACTGTGTATTACTACACAGAAGGTTTTGAAATATTTTGGCTTGAATTACATATCCCTAGTCGTGATTGTTATAAAGTAAAATAATTTTAATATAAATATCAATTTTTTATATGCAACATCTTTTCTCTCGTTATACGGATTTTGGTAAGAACAATTTCGAGAAATGGAACAGAAGTCTCACAGAACGGTAATTTGTAACCACAGTGCTCCTTAAAATTTATAGTATTAAATGTTTAATGCATTTTAACAAGATTGGCAGGGCTTTAATAAAAATTTTTGTGTTAAAACCAGCTACAAAACTGGGGATTAGTGTTTTTTGAACTCTGTTTCGCATTTATTGGAGTCGTTTTATTATATGGTTTAAAATTTCAGTCTCCTAATAAAATTTTTCAATGGACAACGTAGATGCTCCGACATCGAATTCTAGCTATTGGGTGCGTAAACAATTATGATTTGCGTCAAGAAATGTTATTGAAAACAAAATTTGCGTGTATTTATCACGAACGGCAATATATATTTTATATTTATACGTTAAATCATGAGTCCGAGTTTTGTATTATAAACTTATTTGCAACATGAGAACACATGAGTTAGATCGGCACCGAGGTTGGGTGTTACTCATCTCTGACGAGTACTGACCGACCTGCTCATATATTTGAGACTTTGTGAGCTAAACGCAATTCCCGTAGAGACGGCCGTGTGCGTACGTGATGCGCGGGGAGATGTCTTGCGGAGATTCTGCGAGGATTGAAGACACGGCGGGAGAGATGGAAGAGAAGGTATGGTTAAGGATCGCGAGGGGACCGGCTAGCTGCGAGCAGAATAAAAGGCAAACCTTCTCCTCCCACCCCCTCGTCCTCGTTTCAACTAGGTCGTCGCCCGCTCCTTCGGCCGATGGACTGATTAAACTTGCGCGATTCTCCAAAGCGCAATTATGGCCGGCGGGCGAGCGGCGTGGAACAGGGGGTTGGGGAGCGGGTGGCCGGCAGGAGTGTGGTGCAGGGTAGCTGTGACAGTCGGCACCAGGCGAGTGCGCGGGCGAGCGGCGTGGAACAGGGGGTTGGGGAGCGGGTGGCCGGCAGGAGTGTGGTGCAGGGTAGCTGTGACAGTCGGCACCAGGCGAGTGCGCGGGCGAGCGGCGTGGAACAGGGGGTTGGGGAGCGGGTGGCCGGCAGGAGTGTGGTGCAGGGTAGCTGTGACAGTCGGCACCAGGCGAGTGCGCGGGCGAGCGGCGTGGAACAGGGGGTTGGGGAGCGGGTGGCCGGCAGGAGTGTGGTGCAGGGTAGCTGTGACAGTCGGCACCAGGCGAGTGCGCGGGCGAGCGGCGTGGAACAGGGGGTTGGGGAGCGGGTGGCCGGCAGGAGTGTGGTGCAGGGTAGCTGTGACAGTCGGCACCAGGCGAGTGCGCGGGCGAGCGGCGTGGAACAGGGGGTTGGGGAGCGGGTGGCCGGCAGGAGTGTGGTGCAGGGTAGCTGTGACAGTCGGCACCAGGCGAGTGCGCGGGCGAGCGGCGTGGAACAGGGGGTTGGGGAGCGGGTGGCCGGCAGGAGTGTGGTGCAGGGTAGCTGTGACAGTCGGCACCAGGCGAGTGCGCGGGCGAGCGGCGTGGAACAGGGGGTTGGGGAGCGGGTGGCCGGCAGGAGTGTGGTGCAGGGTAGCTGTGACAGTCGGCACCAGGCGAGTGCGCGGGCGAGCGGCGTGGAACAGGGGGTTGGGGAGCGGGTGGCCGGCAGGAGTGTGGTGCAGGGTAGCTGTGACAGTCGGCACCAGGCGAGTGCGCGGGCGAGCGGCGTGGAACAGGGGGTTGGGGAGCGGGTGGCCGGCAGGAGTGTGGTGCAGGGTAGCTGTGACAGTCGGCACCAGGCGAGTGCGCGGGCGAGCGGCGTGGAACAGGGGGTTGGGGAGCGGGTGGCCGCAGGAGTGTGGTGCAGGGTAGCTGTGACAGTCGGCACAAGGCGAGTGCGCGGGCGAGCGGCGTGGAACAGGGGGTTGGGGAGCGGGTGGCCGGCAGGAGTGTGGTGCAGGGTAGCTGTGACAGTCGGCACCAGGCGAGTGCGCGGGCGAGCGGCGTGGAACAGGGGGTTGGGGAGCGGGTGGCCGGCAGGAGTGTGGTGCAGGGTAGCTGTGACAGTCGGCACCAGGCGAGTGCGCGGGCGAGTGACGGCCGTCTCGTCACGTGTCCTGGATTATAGGTCCAGGAAACAATGACCAAGATGGACATAAAAAAAAACGCAGTCCATGTGGTAGAATTTTCATGAAAATATCTAAATAAACTGATAACAAGTGTTTCGTAATAACATGTGATTAATAATCAAAATCTTAAATACATTGGTTGTTCATTTACTTTTCAACGCTGCCGTAGCTCACGCTTTTCCTCGGCTTTGAACTTTTCAGGCTTTTTGGATCCCGTTCGACGGGAACTTTCCTCTGATTTGCCTTTTCTGTAATCCCGAGCATGTTTACTAGTTATATGAGAAGACATCTTTCATTACTTTGTAATTTTAAAAATAATACTGATTTTCACTTACATTCCGGCGAATATTTTTATTAGCTTACTTTGCACGTTACACCAATTTGTAACTTTACACAAAGCTAATTCCTAACATTCACGCGCATGCGTCTACACTGGTACGATGACGTCACAGGCAAAACAAATACGGCACTACAAACCAGACAGACATAATCTATCCGTTGTGGGCTGAGCCAATGTTGACGAATTATTAGTCTCGTAGTAATTAGCGATTTAAATCAACGATATATTTCACACAGTAAAGTTCGACTGACTATCAGTGTAACGAGCAAATAGACATTTTCAGGTCAAAATTTGTTGGCAGCTGAATATCTGACATTTTAAGAATCGACAATGCTAATAATATACCAACCGTTTACCGCAGTACACTTTGTACTTCACATTAATAAAATGCAATAAAGGCCTTTGTTACAGTGTATTACAGACATACATTACAATTTTTTTCTTCATAAATGCAGTTTCTACCGTAAACACTCGATAAAACTATCGTAATAATATAGACGCGTTATTGTAAACAAAAATGTATAAAAAAATATTTCAAAGTTGAATACTAAAGACTAAATAAAAATAGATAAAAGCATTATGATTTTTTTAAATCAGTTATGGGAATAAAATTATGATTTACATACAAGTCAAGAATATAACGTCAAAATCATCCTTATAAAATTTTTTACTTATCCATTGGGCTTTGAGGCGCTATATTTGTAAAGACTAGTGCAGTTAGCTGGATCGCTAGAGCAGCCTAGGCACGGAAGTGTGTACCATCCTGTGGCGGTGCTCCAAGTTCCAAATGTAGTCAATTTATTCGTTTAGTAAATGTTGCAAATATGTTACGTTTATTTGATTAAGTATATTTTAAGTAACTTAATGCAAGCAAGATAATATTTTTAACACTTTTTTCTCGTGAAGGATTCTTGATATGGCTTCAAATGTTTAAAATGATTTTTTTAAGAACTTTTCAGTCGGAACACCTTAAAATTAATATCTAAAAAATAAGGCCAGCCTTTATTCTTATAGCACGATTTTAGTATTTATTTTCATTTTTAAAAGTATCTTGGCGAATGAGGCATTATATCTAATGAGAATATGTTTTAAGAACGTAAATTATCAATAAAAATAGCTATATAGAATATTTAAAAAAAATTATGACCAGTTAAACTAACAGCAATACTAATCAAAAAAGTATTACATTAAAATTACTTATTCATACTATAATTTTTGTAACTTAGTCGATTAGAAACTTACTCAGGCTACGTGGTCAATATTACATCAAATTACTTATAGTTCTCATAGTGCCAATGAAGGTACCTATAACCTATTTCTTATCATAAGAAATTTTTCTATTCCAATTTGATTTAGGTAATTAAATCATATCCGCTTTTGCAACTACTTAAAATATTTAAATGAAGCAATTTACTAGCGATTTTGGACCTACTTAGTGCGATCTTTGTTTCCTGGGATTAAAACGCTCCAGCCAGTAGCATGGTAGCATGACTCCCAGTACAGTACCTACACATAGCGACACTTCAACTGATCTAGCGATCCAATTGATTATTGTGGACTTTTAACAAATATATAATTTTTAAGATTAAGAAATTTTCCATAAAAAGTTACTGTAGTTACTTTTACGCATGGTCCTTCATGTTTATATTAGGAGCATATTTAGTTTACTCAAGTTCATAAAATCACTAATTTCAGAACATAATTAATTGTTTGACATATAAAATTCTATTTAGTATGTAAAATTTTTAACAAATCTTTAGATTTTACCACTTGAATACTGTTTCAAGGAGCTTTTTTAATATATTTCCTGAGAAAATATTATAGTTGTATTTGCGTTTTCAGTTATTCATGTTCGTGGAGCGCTGCAAACTGCAAGTATTTAGGACTTAACTGCAAATTTTCTATTTAACGTTCAAGGTTTTCGAGATAAACTTTTGATATGTAACTATAAAATGTTGATTCTACCACTCTACAAAACAATTTAAAACTGGTAAAATGTTGCATACATTTGAAACCTTTGTTTCCTAAGAGCGAAGTCGACCCCAGCCCGAGTGACTTCAGCGCGCCACAGCACGCGCTCGGACACTTCAGCAATCACATCGCTTGCTTCGAGCTCAACAGTCATGTGTCATCTTAAATGCTAAGAAATATCCAACAACGTTTGTTTCAGTGATTTTCGCGTTGAGACCTTGAAGTTCATGTAATCTCTCTACTTTAAAAATTTTTGTTAGTAGTAATAAAATTAATTTTTTTATATTATTTAATATATTGCCTAAAAAGAATAAGACATTGCAACATTTTCCATTTGATCATGTGTATTGTATTCTGAGAATATTTTTGTTTTGTTTTTAACTGATGGACTTCTATAATGCGGAAAGCTTAATTTTTGAGCACTGCAAGAAGCTATTTATAATTTAGGTCTTAACTGCTCTTTCTTCGTCGTGACCCACAAGTTTTGCGAAATTAAACTACATACATGGCACCAGGAGACGTTTGTTTAACCACTGTATAGAATCTTAGCTTGGGGCAAAATTTCCAGATATTTAAAACCTTGATTTCGTGGGAGTGAAAGTGACCCCAGCCTGAGCGATCGTAGCATAGTTACAGTACAGAAAACCACATTGTCACATTAAATCTCAAGGAATACTATGCAATAACTTTTGTTAAGTCTATGTGGTTATTACGTCAGAACTTTCATTTTTATGTGTATCATATATTTATTTCCGTGACTGAGATAAATAACTTATTTAATAAATTTGTCTAATTAAATATTTTCTTTAGTATAAACTATTGGAATATTTTGTAATATAGTTTTATATATTGTGGTGCAATTTATTGGACTGCTGTAGATCGCTGCCATTGTGGACCTAAATACACGTTTTCTGTGTGATGCAATAGTTCTACAGCGGTAAACGTTTTATATGTTATTAAGCAGGAATGACACTTAAACTGCAAAAATTCAGCTTTGGGAAAATTTTTCACAGTTTGAAATCTTTATTTCCTTGGATAATAATCTCGTTCGCTTAGCAGGTTATTTATTGGTTCAAGTCCTGATGGGGCATGTCTGCTTAAGGCATTGCCATATTATATAGGATTCAGCTTGGATGCCGTCTCCTGATTAACCTACGGGCAAAAAAAAAAGTAGAATCGCTAACAATCCGGATATAAACTATAATAAAAACTGTTTATTGTAAAATGTATGCAAATTTATTATAAGAATAAACTGTAGGGAACGGTTATTAACATTATTTAGAACTTAAATATATAGGTATTTAACATTGTTAGTCTTTTACTTTCCGTAACACGGAAATCTATTGAATGGATTGAGAATAATTTTTTTTTTTTTGTTACTTCTGTCTTTAAGTTGCTTTAGGTTTGATCAAGTGTTTAAGTTAGCAAAAGATCTTACTAACAACAGTTGTTTTAGTACCTTGTTATTATCCCAGAACAACAAACAGTCAAACAAACAGAGAATTAAAAAACTGTGTGGGATTAAAATAGTATAAATATAATTTTCCAGTAGGGTTTTACAAGTCCATTTATTATAAAAACTAATTCAATAAAAGTTTATATAATTTTTAGTTTGGACATAGATATTTATATGTACGTTCCGAATGGGGAGGAAATGGGGCCATATGTTTATACTATAGGAAAAAAATAAAATATATATGAAGTTAATCAAGTGGAAGTTTAGATATTGGGTATGAATATAAAACCAACAAGAGTTACTGAGTCATATTATTTGTTTTCCGAAATCCAACCCCTAATGAGGGTGAAAGTGGTTAAGTTTGTTTTTATGAAGAAAAATTTATCTCTCCAAATCTACTTCTAAGGGAAATAATAAATGTGTTTGAACAACGCGCATGAGGAGTTACGTAGTGTAGTTTCTTCATTTATCAGAATTTAACTACATTGGGGGTGGAAAAAAAAGTTTGATTTTATACAAAATAAGTCTCTGAAGAATGTCAGCTACAAGTATTACGATATTAAAAATGCTATTTATAAATAAATTGTGTTATTATTTTGAAGTTCTGTGGTTGAAAGAGTAAAAATGTCGTCAGTTGAAGTTTAAAGTAAAAAAATTATTTATCCAAGGAACCTCAAGTCACAGTAATAAATTGAAGAAAATTAGCATACGTAAGGGGTAAAGAAATGTGTTTTTTTTTCTTTTCATTTTGATACAAATCGCAAGTAAAACTAAAATCGAGTCCAATAATAACACAATTTAAACCGAAGATAATAGAGCTTATGTAAAAATGTTGAGTTTTAATAATTAAACAATCTACTAAAACCGCTTGATTTTCGTACGATTCATAACATTTCACTTCTAAGAAGAAAAGTGATGTAAGATTTATACTATGAAGAAAAATTCATATCAATGGATATATTTATGGAAAAGCTTAGTAAATGAGCATGCATAAAAAACAATTTTTTTATGGTAATATTTTCTATATTCAAAATTTTACATCTAAGTTGGTGAACTTGCCCCATTTTATTTATATTAATACTATTTTACCACACAGGTTTACGCTCACACGATACTCTTAGCCTGAAAAAAATATTTTTTAATATCAATCATCTTTTTAAGTTAAGAAATATACGCAATAAAATATGTATAGAAAAAATTTCATTTCGGTTTTATAGCGTTATTTAACGCGTAGCTTAATAAAGCAAATGACGGTATTCGCAAATATTTTAAGTAAACCAATTATATCGAAAAAAAATTCAAATTGTAAATAACTTCACCTGTAAAATAGTTTGGTTAAATAAATGATATAATCTGCCAATGTTAAATGACGTTAACTAACAGCATTTAATGCTAAAACATTTTAGTAAAGTACTAAAATTTTGGACTTAAAGACGTGTTTGATGTCGATGAACGCTTGATTTAGCCTTCCTTGAACCAGGCCTGATATGCCACTGTTTGACTGGAGTGACACACGATCATTTAAGTGACTCGAAGAACATACACAGCAGAAACTAAGCAAAACTAGTCAAGGGTTTCTTTGGAATAATTCAGAGAAAACATCGAGAGCTTACAGAAACGTTTATTGGTGTATCTACATTTTGAGTAACAAATTGTTTACTACATTTAGAAAAAAAGATTATTTTAATGTTTCAAATCTGTCTTTTGCTGGAGAAAAATACGGAAAAAATAATATAAAATTACAAAATTTTAACAAATAACTTATTTGTATGAGATTTAATATTTTTATGTAATTAGTAATTTTTTTTTCATTTTAAATATAAGGTCTTAATTAAACAATTAAACATTTTTGCAGTTACCCGCAAATTTATGCTGTACTATCGGACCCGACAGACGTTCTGTTCAAACGTTTTCAATCCATAAATTATAATTTTTTAAAAATAAACTCTAAAATAAAAATTTAAATCTTCAATTTTTATATATACTTTAAAATATAGGCCTAATTATTATAATTTATTTTTATTTTTATTTTTAAATGTTATAATTTATTTTGCAAAATTATTTTTACTTTCAAAGAGGCGTTCAAGACGTTATAAGTTGCATAGAATAAAATGAGAACTGACAATTTAAAATTGTAGGTTAAGTTGATTGTTATTGAATGCACCTGTATACATTATTAAAAGTCATGAAAAATCGTGTAAATTACTCACTTCAATACTGCACCTTACAAATTTTGCACAATGTATACTTTTTAATTACACTTTAAAATGTAGAATCAAATGAGAACTGACAATTTAAATTTTTATGTTAGGTTGATTGGTATTGAATGCACGTGTATACATCATTCAAATTTATAAACAAATCATGTAAAATACTCACTTAAATACTGCACCTCACAAATTTGCACAATGTATATTTTTCATTACACTTTAAAACTATATTTCAATAAATAATAATATAATATTCTCAATAAGCGCACAATTCTATTTAAATTTTAATGTAATAACAACACTAAGCTACGACGCAAGTAACTGATATGCGAAAATGCAACAAAATTAAAAATATCCTAGAATCCAATCGCAGCACCATCTATCGGGTCCGACTGATATGCCTAAAATTAATAAAAAATCTAAAACACGATCGCAGTGCTGCCTACCGGATACAATTTTGAACCTAAACCATCCAAAGATTAACACGAAAATAAATACACAACACACACACACACACATGTGTATTTATATAAATTTATACTGTGAACCTAAACCAACCAAAGATCAACAACAAAACATAAATAAATAAATAAACTAAAAAAAATTATATTCTATCAAATTGTAAATCTAAACTATTCTCGAACCAACTTAGTCACACTACCAAAATTTCATCAAAAATGGTCCAGCCGTTTAGGAGGAATTCAGTCACATACACACGTACAGAACAATTATATATATATATATATATATATATATATATATAGTTTAATATATAAGTAAATATTCCAAAATCATCAAAAAAATAATTCTCTTTCACCTGAATAAAGTAGAATGGTTCCTCAACTTAAACAAATTTAAAAAAAGAAATTACGTTTTACTTCTCAACACAGCAAATATTACTGACGGACTCTCAGCTGCAACACGTTGCAGGGAAGTTGTGGTAACAAGGCCGCTGTCTACGAGCAGTGGTAGCTGGTGACCGGCCGAGGTGGCGCAGTGGCAGACCATGTACTCATCTTGGTTTCAACAAGTCATTTTTACGTCCAGAACAATTTTTTCCTGAATAATTGTTCAAATATGGTCTTGTTAAAGCATAGCATGTAGTTTAATGGAATTCTCGAAGTTAAAAGAATGGTCTGCTATTTATTATTATTTCAATGTTTATGGTTTTTGATTATCTCTTAGTATGTGATCCCTGCAAAAATGAAGAAATTTTTTCAATATAATAGTTAAACAACTTTTAGCGTTAATAATGTTTTTTTTTCCTTTCCCCTCATCGTTGAACAAAAAATAAAATAATACGGTCTGACTAGAGGCTGGACGTATCTCAGCTGTGGTTTACGTGGGTGTGGTTTACGTTCGCCGGCGAACTAGTTCAGGGCGAGCGGCCCTTGCCTTACTTGGGAGGCGCGGGCCTCAAAGCTAATTTCCACGAGGGCGCCCCAACGTCGGTGCTGATGAAGTAAGTCTGCGCGGTTAGAGTTCTCAGTGCCGGGGAGCGGGCAGGCGAAAACAGGGTTGCCTCGCGCGCAAGGTCCGAAAAGTGGGTAAGCGGCCAGGACAGGGGTTCGGAAATGGTAGAGGAGAAAGGGGGAGGGAGGTACAAGAGGAACGATGCCAAAAGCACAAACACGAACAATGTGGTTTGCTGGGTAATAAATTTTCACCACCACCTACTCCTTCCACCCTTTTCGCAGGAATTCCGTGGCAAGTGGAGTGGAACCGTAAACGATAGTAACCTTTTGTACGCGACTAATAACTGAAATTGAATTAGCCGCGGAGATTTAACCTATTTTCCAGGAATCCTTCCTTCCTTTCATTTCACCCTTTACCCTGTTCCTCCACCTCCTTCTCCACCGTACCCTGTCCAGATTCCTAACCAATCCGCCACAAGCAACTGCCACCATTATTATTATTATTATTATTCCAACCTCCTCGAATACCACCGAGCGTGCTCCTAGTTTAGAAAGCCGCCCCAGAATCTTCCGCTTCATCAACCCGGACCTAGGTCGCAGAGGAAGTTTCCGGAAGCTGGAGGTCATTTTCCTTCCGATTTGAGATTTCATGTGTAAACTGCCGGGTAAATAAACGAACGCTTGATCTATGGGTTCCCAAAGTTCCCGCTGGCTGATTCAAAGGGGCCGAGGTATTCGGGAAACGGCAAACGGGCGTGAATTGGAATGTCCCATTTGGCAACGTGTTCCTTTAGGTGCAACTGTATGTGTGTGTACACTCTGGTTGAGCCGAAATTCTTGTCCGCTGAGTAACACTAGAGCTGGCTGGCTGGAGGCGGAAACTAATGATCATGCAGGATTTCTTCTGTACACTGTACACTAACATTAAGTATATGCGCGCATTACTAATATCCACTCGCAAATATGTATAATAAAAAAAGGAATAAACACAACAAAGTAAGTTTTACAATAAAACAATGATCTTTATTTCGATAAATACTAGAAATTACATTTCATTTCACCTAATGTAGCACTTTTTTTAAGGCAGCACACTACTTGAAATGAGTAAGGTTTATTTACAAATTTGTTTATTTTATTTAAAATTCTATTTAGGTATATAAAAAGTTATTTACACCCGACATCTTATAATTGTAGTTTAAGGACCATAAGAAGATTTGCATTGTTACTGATAAGAATACTAACTCAATGTTTTCCCATAGTTTATTCTGCCTTAAGTGGTTAAATGTTTAAATAAGTGCAGGAAATCATAACGTTTTGTGTAAAGATGAGAAAAATCGTTAGGAGAGTTTATTAATTTAAAATATCTACAAAAATATTGTTACGAATTAAGTTTTTTACAGTTTAACTTATATTTACATTACTAATAAATAATTGTACTCAAAAATGTCTTATCACCAATCACTTGCACTCAAAAATTTTTATTCGCATGTCACTCAATGTCTGTCAAGTTCCATAGTTCACACTTCTCACTGGAACTAGGCTCGACAGTGGTTAGCCCCTTACCACACACCTGTCCACACACAGTCTCGCGCCACTCGGCCGCACTCTCTCGATCCCGTCGCTCCACGTCACGCCACTTTCAAGGGGGTCTCTCACCCTCTTCGCCGATGTCACACTTCCCTTCACTCACGAAAATCTCCGAACTCGAGGAAATGCCGTGGAAGCCGGCGTCGCTGATTATATTCCCTGGCTTCCTTCTCGAAAGACGAGAGTGGCCGTGACGAATCGCGTCATCCCGGGCCGACCCGACGCCCGAAACACCGAGAATTGCCTCAAGTATGTAGGCCCGCAGAATTCCCAGGCGGCTAAAAGTGTCAGTGACAATAGTAGGAGGCGGGTCAGTGAGCGGTGAGCGTAGGGGGATGGGTAGCCAGACCCTTGTAGTCCGGCCAGGCACGCGTGGCATGCGTGACGTCAGCGCCCGGGCGGGGCCGCAGACAGACTCGCTGGTAGACTCGCTCAGGTACCTGGCATGCATCATGCATGGTCTGGCCTCCTAGCACGCACGTAACAATAATTCCCCGAAAAAAATGTCTTCACCATACTAGCTATGATATTTTAGAAGAAAGATTTATTTTCATCTAATATTCCCAGTAATGTTAAATTTCTAGATGTAGATTTTTCAAAGTAAATAATTCATGATCTGTATGTGAGCATTTTGCATTCATTACAAGTAGTAAAGATTTGGAATATTTGTCTAATAATAAACATTAAAGAGAGTATGGTCCACCATTTTTAATTCCTTATGTATATTTTTATACATTTAGAAATTTGAGATATTAAGCTAACATTTTGGCAAGGAAAAACACACAGTAGATCATCCCTGGTTTTTATCATTAGAAAATGTATAAATTTTACTAACAGGTTACATTCTAGACCACTGGGATTAAACAAATAATTACTTCACGGAGTAACCAATACTGTCGCAGTTATTACATCAATCATCAAAAGTTGCATTTAATAGGTCCAAAAGAAGGTCTTAAGCCATGTTGAGCCTTAAAATGTAGTGGTCTGGTAATAAAAAAACAAAGATGGTGGTGCCTTAGTTCCCTTAAAGCTAGCTCACTCATATTGTAGGCTTGAATGACCAGAGCCACTAACGCCGGTATTACAAGACACAAAAATAAAGTTTAAGAATTGAATATGTTTTTTCTGTGCTCTAACCGTATCACTAGTGCACGATAGGACACGGAAAATAGTCCCTCATTTTTACGGAACGGATTTCGGTGTCCTATACGTGATACATCTGTTGCCTAAATTTCTCGCATACACAGATTTCAAATTTTCGTTGATTTCGTCCAGATGGTGAACCCACGTCTGGGGCCATTAACTCCTGTTTATTCAATTTTGAAAATATCACAGGACGTATCAAACGTATTTATGTAAATTTATGGTAGCAAACTATACAGTAATATATTTTGTACACTTAAATAAATAATAATAACTTAAATAATCGCAACTTAAATAGTACTTGAGAAAATTAGAATAACACAATTTAAATTTGTGACGGTGCTGCAGTAGTATATAATAGTATGTCCGGGGACAGGGTTCAGGGTTGTGGAGCTGGAGCCGGGGTAATGACCGATAGCTCTGACGTCACGGCGGCCATCTTGGACTCAAAAATTCCTCAAAATTCCTCAAAAATGACTCAAAATGACTCAAAAATTACCGTTCCAAAGAAAAATGTATTGTTTTCTTCCTCAAAATTTCAAAAATTTGGATTTCGAAAAACCTCAAAATACATTTGCCTTAGAAAGAACAGAAATACCTAAAAGCTGCTTAAAAGTCCTGAGAGCTAGCCGCTCTAAGCCGCAGACGTCATCTAGGAGTATGACGTCTCCGTTGCAATTTCTGTTACGATTGCCATTTTGAAAATCTTTATTTATTATACAATTTTAATGAAAAAAATTTAAAGTTTATAAACAAATTCAATTAATAAAATTTTAGCAAAATTCTTTTTAAAAAACATACATTTACGACATGGAACTCGGAGTCCTCGGTTAGAACCAGGTGAGGGCAAAAAAAAATAATAAAAATGGCAACTGTTCCTTCCCTCATGGTGGCTGCTGGCAGACTGCTCCCACCACTTTTTTCATAGCATACCTATATCATCCGTTAGTATGACATCATGTCCGCCATCTTGAAAATCCGTAACTTTAAAGCTAGAAAATCAGGAAAAGTTGTTAAAATTATAAATAAATATATATAAATAAATTTTAATAAAAATCTTTAAAAACAACGTTGCACTTTTCGTTACGGCGGCAATCTTGGAAATCCGTTATTTTTATGCTATAAAATTGGAAAAAAATTCTAAAATTATAATAAAATTTAACTAACCACATTTTCATAAAATACTATTTAAAACACACGCCTTGATGTCCTCGGTTTGAACCCAGTAAAAGCAAAAATAAAAAAAGTCGATAGATCTTTCTTCCATGAAAGCCACCTGCCGACTGACCCACCAATACGAAGGTAGGCCTATATATAGCATCAGCTGGTATGATGTCATGTCCGCCATCTTATCTTCGTCTGCTGGAGGCTACCATCTTGTTTTCGACTCCAAGAGTGCGCTGACGCCATGTTAGTGTAATTTTTACCCGCTATAGTGCAGTAATCATTTATTATTACCGTGGCACCCATCATTTTGAAATTTGGACGTCATCATGGAATTGTGTAATTATTAAGCTAGAAATTAGGTAAAAATACCAAAATTCATCAAAAAAATAACACATTTATGTACTGATTGATTTGATCAATATCCGTTTATGGTTCGATCATTCAACGAAGCTAAAAATAAATGTAATTAAAATACCAGAAAAGTGTCAGGTTTGAGGAACTAAGCACCGCAAGTTCTTTTACAAACGTAATATTTATTAAATAATTTCTGTTCTACTACAGGAACATTTGCGATAGTTAACAATTTTATTATCATTAAGGCCTGCATAGGCGTGAAATGACTAATTCTTAGCTCGTATCGGTTTATACTAGACAAAGACCAACCAGATTATTTACTGACATAGTCCTCCTCTTCTTGACAGAATTTCTAGATACCGTGTTTAACAGTGTAAATGAACATAAAAAATATTTTTTTCAAAATGTTTACAAACCGAATGGCTTGGTTTATGCGGTTTTCCTGGAACAACAGTAACAGAATATCTCTGGCCGGTGATTGCGAGAGTTCGGAATGCCTGCCGAGAGGAGTTCCGTGAGCTCACGGTGATCTTGAGAGCACCGCCGTGCCTGGGCTTGTTTGTGTGGCGGGAGCTGCCTCTGTTGTCGCTAAACCCGCCACGTGGCGGCAGCGCGATGCTGTGTTCGGGTCGGGGGGAAGGAAGGGGGAAGCGTACAATCGACTCATCGCGTCGCGCGGGGCCCTGGTCGACGGCGGGAGAGATGGTAATGGATCACGTCACCCGCTTCACGAGCGAAGTGTCGCGTTTGATTGCCGCCATAATTACGGAGCCATGCGGGATGAGGGACCAGCCGGCCGAAGCCTCGCTGGAAACGAGGTTATGTCCGCCCGCGGATCAATGCAGGCCCCTGACACGTTGCGATCACGTGACATCCGGGCGTCCTTGGAGACGGCGGGTAAGCCAGGGAATCTGCTTCCCTCCCCAGCAGTCGGAGGGGATAAGGGGATAGGGCGCCTGACTAATGGCCACCTGATCCCATTACGCATGGTCGGCGGGACGAACGTGGCCGGCTCCCCGCCTGACGGCAGCCCGTCCGCCTGTGGATTAACTGCAGCTGAACCCTGGCGCGCTTCCCAATCCCAAATTATTCACGATACGCAGTTCAGGTTCAATCATAGCAACGTTTGGTCGAATATTACGACTTATAGTAAGCCGAATATTTATTATATATTACAAATAAATAACAATACTTACATTTACATGTATTAATAAGTTTTATATTTCGTATTCAATAACCTGATAATGGTTCAGGAGTAGGCTAAATGAAATGTTTATTTTTGTAATTAAAAATTTCCTTATGTTGGAAAAAAAATTATTATTCAGAGTTTCTTTTCTACCGGTGTGAACATATTTACTATAATATTGCGTTGTCTGTAAGATAAATAAATATGCAAAAAAAATTAGATATGGGTATATTGGGCCCGTGAGCCATGCTACAAGTTAGAAGTTATTAGTGACACATGACCATTTACCTCAAAATTTAACAGAAATTAAATTAAAATCTATATACTACGAATAAAATTTCATACTGGATAATAATTTTACTAACATTTTTTTTTTTAAATTTTTCGCTTTAAAGTTATTCTAGCTTCTTTATTACTTGCGTATCATCAAAAATCGTTGATATAGTTCCTTGATGATCACAAGTAGATCCAAGTTTTAATTTTGACAAAGTGAATATAACTGTCTAAAATATAGACATATTTGAGTATTATAGGAATAATTGGTTTTTCTAAGTACGTAAAGACGATGTTTTAATATAATTTTTAAAGGCTAAACCACATTTACCAATTTCAAAAACTTAAATTTTTTTAGGCTATCATACATTACGTTTGCACGATTGCAATAGTGCAATAAGTTCTAGCCATAATTGACAGCTGTCACACTCACTTTCACGAGAGCTGCTCGAACAAACGGCAATCTTCTGCCAACTGACCAGTTAGAACATAGACATTACTGGTTAGCCCTTGATACCATTCCTATGTGTCTTTATAATGCAATGCAAAAATATACTTATATATAAAACTTTTGAAAATGTGTTTTCAACCAGATGGTAAAAACACAAGCAAAAATTCATTATTAGTGTTGCAAACTACAAAATCATTAAGCATAATTACTTAATGTTCTATAAGCCGAGATACATTTTTGTTTCAGTCCTTCTATTATCATTATATTTTGCACATAAACAACAAAAAAACCAGCCGTTACTTTTTGAAACGAAATTAATTCACATTTTCAAAATTTCAAATTAACTATTCAAACGCCACAGAAACAATATATTTACACTGCATATAATAATTAGAAAATAGTAAGATATTTGTAATATTGAATCAGCATATCAATGTGATAAGCTAATTTTATCAATTTTTTGATACTTCTGTAATCATCGTTAGCTACGACCACGGGTATTTAGTTTATACAATCTTCTTGTAAACTCTGAATCACTAATTTTATTATTGACATTTTTACCTAATGAACCATGCCAGGCAGTTGACAATATTTTATTTATGCTTATTTTATGAATTTCGTATAACTCCGTAACTTTTCATAGCATGAACGCGTACATACTCTAATAATTTATGTATGTACATTCTTATATTAAAAAAATAATAATTCTTTGTAAATCATATCAGGAAGTCTTACAGAATTTCGGGTTTAAAAACACAAATCCATTTAAACATTTGCAAGCATAAAGTCTTTAAAACGCTATACTACACATTTGTATACCTATTTTGTGTTGTTTTGGAATCCAAGTGTGTTAATAGACATTTCCGGCAGTAAATCATTGTCGAACTTAGCTAAGGAAATTTCCTAACAAACTTTCTAAATATATATGTTTTACTATGAATGAAACTAGTTGCAGCATAATCTTTTTACCTTATATTGTTTTTAACCCAGAAAACTTTTACGTAAATACAATTTTAAGTAGTAAGATAAGATTTTATATTTACAAACGTTGGTTTGTTTGAAAAATGTTTCTTCTTGGAGTCTCTTAAAACTGATTACTTTAAAAATAATTACCATATTTACCTTTAAACGTGTAGTAGATAAATGGTATTCTACATTAAATAAATTGAGGATTTTTTATGGAATTTCAAGATTTAATATAGGTTTATGAAAATATTTATAATATTTTAAAATAACAATACGTTATGTATCCCTATTTTGTATAAAATTTACTTCACTTTAACTGTAAAGTTTCATAATGCGTTGACTACCGTTCTCTAACGGAGAGAGTCGTTTCAGTTCGCGGGGTCATTCAGCGCATTCACAAGATAGGTCCTTCGAGAACCGCCGAGCAGGGCTGTCACAACTCGATGGAGAAGTAACATTTATCTTTAAATTCGCACGAGGATTCGCTCCGCTTAAGCGAATGTGTCCCGTTACAGATCGTTATTTTATTTTTACGGATAACATGGTTTACTGTAGCCTTTTTTTTAGAGGCCGAATTTCAACAAAAGCCAAACAAATAGGTAGTACATACGTTTCGCATGATTAGCTGGCAAAGTTAAATTTTTAACATTTTTTTTCTCTATGGACAAGAATATCCAACTGGAATAAAAAGCTGAAAGTTTAAAGTTTTAAAGGCAATGCTGGTCGATAATCCGTGGTGTTAAAATGTTTTATAAATTTTTAAAATCATAATAATTCGAAGAATTTTAACAGGGTAGCTAAAATTAAATATTTTTTATTGAAATTTATTCAGCTACATAACTTAGTAGCCAGTATAATTTAATTTAAACCTAAAAAGTTCCGGTTAAGTATTCAAATTCACTCAAAAATTAAAAAAAAAGTAAATTGTCCAGCTAATTATGCAAACAGTATGCGATACAAATACATTTAATTTTGTGAAAGTTAGGCCAGTCAAGTAAACCGTGTGGGATGTGAACTGTGTCTCGGCCGCGGGGAGGGGAGACGCCGCCTCAGAGGAGGAAGCAGCGAGGAAACCCACCCCCCGCACGGTCGCCGCCGCGTTACCCTCGCTGCGGACGTCACTTCCCGTGATTCCCAGCGGCGTAACTGTCGTCGTCGGCGCGGCTGGTAGAGAACTCGAACACCAGGTGTCGTTTTCTCTAAAAAAGGAACGGAGGAAATGTTAAAAAGACCGCATTTCACCAATTAAGCTATCCTGTCAGATTTAGCCGCGTGCGTTTCAGCCGGGAGAGGATTTATTAATCACGTGCTGAATTGCTGTCTTGGCGACGTAGACATGAAAAAATTATGTTTTGGCAATAATTTTGTCTCCTCTGTCTCTTACAACTTTAACCACACGGCTAAGGACTTAAATTATAATTTAACAAAAAAAATTAAAGTCCCAACTTAACATTAGATATACATATGGTTAGAGTTTCTGGTTGGTAAGCGAGATTGATTTTTAGCCATAACCTGGATTTTTAATCTGAATAAAATTTCCTTCATGGGTCTTGTTTCTTTACTTCCGCGCTGAGGAAGGCACCGGGAAACCACTGCATATTCCCACCGCCATTAAACTCCCATGTGTGCTGTGGCTCACGAGGTGTAAATACACAATATTATTTAACATATTTTTATAAATAACGTTATTTTATTAATAATTCGTTAAATTATGTATTATATTTCTTTTTTCAAACGATTTACTTCTGTTAAAAATATTTAAAGCACTTGAGGTTTATTTCACTAATTAATCTGTATAGTTTTAAATACGTTTTTCTAAGAGATAAGAACGTTTTTTGTGGTCAAATGTTGGCTCTTTATCAATAAACAGCAATATTATTCATACTGGGCATACAGTCTGCCATCCATCGAAATGACGTGAAAATATCAGGGTTTTACACAAATATTACAGAGTTGTCCGGTTTTAGTCTCTAGTGTTTTTGACTGAGTTTACATATCCTCCAAGACGACCTAAAGTTCCATTAATAGCAAAGACTTTTGAAAACATTTTCTGAGGTCCTAAAAAAATTCTTAACTGTGGTAGAGAGCATAAAGAATAATAACCTCAAATATGTCGTTTACTGGAGCATGTCATGTAGTGATGTTTAATAATATACACACAAGTAGACCTGGGAAAACATCGTCAAAAAACACGTGAGCGAGTCTTTCAGTACTCGTCAGAGATGTGTAATGTGTAACATCTATAACAAGCAAATTCTTTGACACGTAATTTAACGTAAATAATGCCGAGCGTGATAAATATGCGGTAATTGTGTTTTCAAATACACATCTGGACGCGAATTACACGTAGTTTCCGCACCAGCCGTTTAGTCCATTGAAATGTTACATTTTTTTGTGCTTAGCGTGTGTTTATCAAAGGACGCCATTTTATTTTTTAGATATGAAAGGAAGTTAGTGTAAAGTTAAATCCAAGTTTGTGGGGTTGCAACCCTTGTCCCACGGCCGCCATCGTAGAAAAGGGTTGAAATGGTTTGTACGGTTTATCTGCCAAACTATAGGTCTCACAAAAAAAAATATTAAACATGTTTTGTTGAACTACAACTTTTTTGCAGTAACGTTTAGTCGTAGAACCATAAATAAAAAAGTTATAAGCGAAAATCCATAAATATTTGTGAAAAAAAATCCATTTGTCGATATCTTTTTTTTAATTATTTTACAAAAAGTTGATGTAAGACCATTTTTATAGATGGTGTTTTGACGAACAAATTTAATTCTAAAAATTTTAAAATGTATTTATTAGTTAAGGTTTTACAGCGCTGCGAAACGAATACTATTCTTCAGTATTCATAACTATACATAAATATAAATATTAGTGATTTACCATAATTTTTAATTATCTTGTTATTTGTTTTATGGTAATCTTTTTAATCATCGATAATGCAATATTGTTATTAATTAATTATTGATTTCACACTCCATCAGAAAACGTTGGAATTATTGATTTTTAAAATAATTTCAAATCATTTATAGTGTCATTACCAAGAATAATGCGCAGGTAGAAAATACCCAAGTGACCGTTTGGGAATAAAAGAGCATCTGCCTGCTATTATTATTACAATATTTTGTTGAAAAGGTTCCTCACCAAGAGAGTTGACCCTGCTTTTATCACTGTCATTGGTTAACGTTTTTTATCTCTTTATATGGTGGTAATAAAGATGATAATTCTCATTGACAGCCTAAGATATAAACAATTCGCCAAGTCAGTGACAAAGAGTACATTTAATTTATCTTCACTTTCTCCAACACAAGATACAGCTCGCTTTCATAGCTTCCTAGTCTACCATCAGGTCCAGTCATGGCTTGGTAATTATAACGATCCTGAAGAATGGGGCTGGAAAAAAAGTGGAAAAATATTGATGCCAGTGCAGAGCTCTAAACCTCCAGCACCCCCCGAGCTTCTAAAATTAATTTTCTGCAGATGCAAAGGAAAATGTGGAGTGATGTGTGGATGTCGAAAAGCAGGCCTGAAATGCTCTGCAGTGTGCTTCCATTGTTCTGGGGAGAATTGCAGCAACATAATGGAGCTCTCGTAATTAGTTGAAAAAAATGATTTTGAAGATGAAACGCCGACATTGACGCCACTTCCTTCTCCGGTTCTTCCTCAAGCATTTAATATATAAAGCCAACCAGATGCTGAGCTGCAGCCTGGTCCATCAAAAGGACCGAGGACAGAGTGGTTGTGATTTAGAAAATCACCGTGGATTATGCCTACTGGGGATACCACGTAAAAAAAACTCTCCTCCAGACTCTACCTCGTAGGTGGTGGGGAAGTCAATAATTAAATAATAACAATATTGCATTATCAATAGTTAAAAAGATTATCATAAAACAAATAACAAGATAATTAAAAGTTATGGTAAATCATTAATAGGTATAGTTATATTTATGTATATTTATGAATACTGAAGAATAGTATTCACTTCGCAGCGCTGTAAAACCTTAACTAATAAATACATTTAAAAATATTTCGAAATGAATTTGTTCCTTAAAACACCATCTATATAAATGGTCTGAAATAATTATTTTGTAAAATGATTAGAAAAAAAGTTATGTCGACAAATAGATTTTTTCTCAAATATTAATAAATTTTCGCTTATAACTTTGTTATTTATGGTTCTACGACTAAAAATTATTGCACAAAAGTTGTAGTTCAACAAAAAATATTAAATAATTTTTTTTGTGAGATCTATAGTTTGGCAGATAAACAGTTAAAACCAGTTGAACCTCTTTTTCCAAGATGGCGGCCGTGGGACAAGGGTTGCAACCCCACAAACTTGGATTTAACTTTACACTAAACTCCTTTCATATCTAAAAAATAAAATTGCGTCCTCTGACAAACGCAACCCCAAATGTAACTTTTCAATGGAATAGTTAGAATTCGTTGGCGGAGCAGTTGCATCGACTATCGAATCATTCGATTTGTAGAGCGAAATTTCAAACTATTTAAGAAAACGGCTCCGATAAAAGCGAAAAAGACTTGAAAAAATACTATACCCTGGCTGTGGATCTGATTATTGACAAAGAATTTTATTAAAATACTGTTCATCTTATTAAAATTCATTTAACAGGTAATACTATCAAGTTTTCCTTTGGCTTTGTGAACTTTGGTTCGCGCTTACTGCCACAGATGACAGCACCGTGGTTACACATTTCCGTTTCATACTACTTCCATTCCATTTAAGAAATTACTCCCACCAAATGTCGCATACTGAGTTTTGTGATGTTGCACATTAAAATGAGACCAATAAGCTAATTGATAAAATTAAAACGATATAATAATTTATATATTCTTTTTATACGTTTTTTTTCATCCGAGTGTGTTATTGTCCGCATTAAATCGGTTCATCTACGAACTGCAAAACAATAACATCTCAGACCTTGCTGCTATCCTGACATGGGAGTCGAATGAGTTCACGACGGTTGGGCACGGTAAAGGTTTCCGATATCGCGAAGGAGGCAGTCTTCGTAACAAGTAAAAGCAAACGACACTAAAAAAAATAAAAAAAAGTTTCCAGAGACTTGACGTTCCTCCGAGAGCAGACAACAAAGTTAACAGGCGAGGCGAAGGAAGCGACGCCGAGAGATAACGACGCCGCTTCGGCGAAATGCAGATTTGCATGCGGCGCTGCGTAGTTCAAAGAGAGCCGCGTCAGAGCGACACTTGGCTGTTTGGCGTCGCAACTCGCCGAGTCTTCAGGGCGACGCGACTCTTTATTTCAAGTCAATAACCTGCTGGAAAATGTTATCATTCGGGAGAGTTTTTTATAAGCAAAAACATTACAAATTATGACTTAAAATAAAACTCTAGGTAATAGATTTGTCAGCATTTTTGAAGGCAGTAGTAGATAACATTGTATTTTATATTTTTTGAAAGTTGCTTACAACTGTGTGCAGAGCTTCGGAATTGATCCCCCCAATATTTTAAAACTGCTCATGATATCCGAGTGATGTCTGTTTATGATAAATTACTTAAGAATACGGTTAGAGCTGATGAGTAGTTCTGTTTGCGTATTTCTTCTCTTAAATTGTATTTTCAGAAGAAATCAAATGGTTAAAAAGCATATTTCCAAAACAATTTTTAGACATAAATGCTCGGTACAGATTATTGAAAGCACTTCAAAGAATATTAAGGTTACCGCTCGAATCGCATAGATGTCTAATGCACGACAAGAAGACTGCGCGCCAGTTCACAGCCTTGCGCTTAGAGGTGACACCGCGCTAGAAGCGTCAGCGAGCGTGGCTCTTATCATCCCGCCTCACTATCACACATACACCCCTGATTATGTGGGCTCCTAAAACTAAAACAAATCACTAAAAGTGGGAATCTTTAAATCAATATCTATGTGACTCTAAAGGACTATAAAAATCCCTATTTTCTAAGATTTTGCGAATGTTTTATAGTCTTTCCTGAGGAATTTGGAGGAAATTTTGACACCGAAATATCGGCGGTGATGTCACATTAAAATATGATAAACTCCAATCCCCCAGCCCTCAACATTAATGAGCCATCTCGACGGTCATAAATTTCCATAATTCGTATGTTTCAAAATTATTTTAGCCTTACTTTGCATTTTTAAATTTTACACATTTTTTTCCCTCTCTTACTAAGTTGTTGCGTTGGTGTAAGCTGTTTGATAATAAATTCATAAATAATTGTACTGTGGCAGAAACTGTTCGAATTCTCAGGAAAGTACAAAGTAATTTTAATATTGGTTCAGTGGTGTCTAGGTTATTTTCAGTCAAAATATTTTAATGTAATATTTCTCTTAAAGGACAGATGGATGGGTTTTAAGGTGGGATGGTTTTGCTTAAAACGTTTATCACTAAATTTAGCCGGAACAATACTAACATGAAGTATATTTAATATTCTTTCATTTCAAATAGGAAAATTTATTTTTACGTAAATGAAAAGGCATAATTTAAGACAACGCGATGATTTGGAATCTATAACCAAAAATTATCAGCTAATAAGATTTTAGTTAGAAATGTCTAAACGAAATTAAAGGTGAGAAAACACTGGCAGTTCTCTTAAATAATAATATTTTGAGAAACACAAGGTTCGTTAAAAAAAAATATATAATTTAAAACTTTTGAGAAAAGTTACTTAATTTGACATGACATTTTTCCACCCAATGCCACATAGTGACTAGAAACGTAAGTAAGTGCCCTAAACAAATTATAATGCAAAATAGCGTTTTATGCATTTTCTCGTCATTACCACTATTTAAAAGCTATTTCTGAAATTTAAACACGGTTCCTCGCTTGAATTAGTTTGTTTGTATATTTTTTGCCACAAATATTTTTTTTGTTATAAACACATGCTGGACATTTTACACCAGTTTTATTACACATGGTTACTATCAGCTAGAAATGTTTTGGATTCAACATCCAATGCGACAGATGGGTCGTGTAAAAATTAACATAAATACTCTTTGAAGCAAAGTAACGACTCGAAGATGAAACCATGCGTGTTCCGTGTGAAGCCGGACCTAGCTCTGACGTCGTCCGGCAGTCGTCACGTGACTCCACAGCGGAGACCGGCTCTCGCGAGACGGCGGGGCGTCACGGCGCGGCGTAGAAGCCCCGCGTCCACGAGCGCCGAGTGAATCCCGCCTTAAACGACCCATTCCGGGCCGGCGAGCCGGGACCGGGAACACATGGCACGAGGAGAGACCATTTTTTCCCCTATACACGAACACGGTTGGCCAGGACTTTTCATCTCTTCGCCCCTCCTGGCCATTTTTCCTATACCCTCAGCCATTTTTTTTTTCAAACAACGTCCATACAAACACACGCGCGTGCGTCGGACGGAATATAACGAACCCATTGACCCTCCACTTCCCGCTCGCGTGGCTCTAATACATCGTGTAAAACCGGGTGGCCAGTAGAGAGAGAAAGAGAGAGAGAGAGACGAAGAGATTCTGAACAATCCGTGCGTGAAACGTAGGAATTAAATAAGCGTCTGGTCCTGGCCACTGCATATCTCTTTCTCTCACACACACACACACACTCAGGTATTAACCGGATTTGTTTCATAATGCAGACTAATTTAGAACTTCATCCAAGGGGAGGGACCGGCGTGAAAAAATTATCATCCTGCGCTCGGAGCTCCTGCGCCGTTTCGAACGCGCCGCTCACACGCACACACACACGCGGTCGTGAGAACGGACGTGGCTTCGTGCTTTGTGTGCGCTCGGGGTTGCGAGTGCAGAGATGAGCGTGTAAGCTCGGGTCTCGGGCACCTGGAAAAAGACTGGATTTGTATCGGTGGTAATCAACCTGTATTTAAACTAGTTTAGAATTGTAATCGTGTTGATGCATACAACTGTAATAATGGTTGTATAAATAATATTAAAACTCTAAAATAAAGTTACGATTTACCGCGGGGTTCGTAAAGGATAGTCCAATTAAAGATTTTATTACACTACACAGTTTTATTTATTGCCACGACTTATGTCACTTACAAAAATATTCTAAAATGGCAAATAATTAATTATTCCCCAGTCACTCGTTCCACACACCTCGCAGGGCCGCACCTCTGGCGCAACTCTCGCTGCAGCACCCCTCGTGGGTCTCCGCCGCGGGACTCCGTCGCCACACTCCGCCACCGCCGACGCACTTCCCCTTCGCCGAGGATCCGCTCGTCGCCTCGCTCGGGACTTCACCGCGCCCGCGACTCTATCTGCCGGAAACTCCACCGCGGGAAAACTCCCGACTCCACTGAACTCACTCACTCCCTGCCCTGGAACCTTCGTCCAAGGACTTCGCACTCTGCCGCACCCGCGGCACTATCGCCCGGAAACTCCGCCGCGGGAGAGCTCCCGACTGAACACTCCGAACTGACTCCCTGCCCTGACGTCCTCGGGCATATATATAGGCCCCGGCGCAATTCCAGAACTCACGAGAGTGGCCGGGGCCAGTCGCGTCATCGCGAGCCGTCCCGACGGCAGAAATCTCTCGAAAACACGTGTCGGCGGCTCGCGTAACCTCGCAGCTGGCAGTTTTCGGATGTCAAACTTACAGTGCCACGCGGGGGGAGCGGAGTGCTGGAGGGAGATAAAGCGGCGACCCAGGTGCGCACGGCACATCTCATGTTACGGGAGCCGCCAGCCCAACTAGCTCTGCACCTGCGCGTGGCGTGGCCTTGCTAACGTTCGTAACAATATGTTGTTGTTCAAAGAAACTTGCCAAACTATTGTTCAAAAAATACATTACTAAATTTACGATAATCATGAACGAGGGTATTCAACTTAAGTTACTCAAGCAGACAGTAATCTTACGGATTGTAAATGAAATTTAAAGTTAATTTAGATTTAACAATTTATAAAAGTTATCCACTTATCGCTGTTAGTAAAGAACAGAATGTTACCTGGGACAGTTTTTCATGTAAAACAATCGTAATTTGGAAATAATATAAGCAACCAGTGTACATACAACTATAAAACTATAATCAAACTGTTAAATTATTTAATATTTAATTATTAAACCCGCAACCGCAATCTGCATTTCATGGTAGCCGCAAGATGTTTACTAACATGAAAAATGGCCAGTTGCCCAAACGATACTGCAACCCTTGGTGTACACTGCTGGTGTTTTACAGCCCTTATCGGCAGCACAATAAACAAACCTTCGTATAAATCCATCTCCTCATCCGATTCTGGGAATAATACAGGAACTATTGCAAATATTTTGCAAGAATTTATTTCTGCTGTTGAGAGAAATTTTTATATTTACCATACTGAATTTCATTTTGTAATGTTGGCAGCTGAGATCACTGGTGAGTTCATCACGTGGTTGCTGACGGCAGCTGAGATCTGGTGCTTTGGACGTCTGGCTATAAGGCTACACTTCTGGCTGCACCTTCTGAAAGGCAGGACAGGCGCTGACAGCACTAGAAGTGGACGCCGTGAAACGGCGGAAGTAGGAGGCGACCCCAACCCAAGGGAATAAGTTCCAACGAATAATACATCGTTTGAACTTCTCTGGATGAGCGGAAATTTTTGTTGAGTTATTAAGCAGCGCACTGAATTAAAACATTCGTCAAAGTATAATCCTGTTATACTTTCCCCCCAATAAAATTAAAGATCAAAACGTGTTGGGCTTATTAACTACAAAGTCTTCTGCTAATATTGGTAACGGGCAGAACCAAAAATCTGTAGAAACTCCGATTCTAAATTACGATTTTGCAAGAGTAAGCGAGCTCCAGCAGCTACAGGCTTTTTGAATCCGGGGGAAGGGGGTTAGGGGTTCTGCCCTCTAGACCCTCCTTTGGAACAGACGCCACCAGTAAAGGTTTTCCACAACCGACACCGTCTCCAAATGGTTTCCTGCTGTCCAGTAACCTGGGCGCTGTCAATGTAAAAGGTAATGCGGTCCTGGACGTGTAGACGCCTACAGCGGGATTGTCACCCAGTTGAATAGCGCTTGCCAGAAAGGGGGTGGGAGTGCTGCAAGCTTGGTAAGGGGGTAGAGGGGTTCTTGGCAACACACATACCTCTGCGCCGCGGAAGGACACGCCCGATAATTCAAGCTCGCAATAACGATTTGATTAATAACGCCCGCCACAGGTCACGCATACCACGCGACCGATAATAATTGCTTCGGCTCTCGGGGCGTGGGTTTGCAATAACAGCCCGCGCCGGGGGGAACCAGTGAGGAGGGGCTGTGTGTGTAAGAGGGAGGGGGTATGGGAGAGAGGCGTGGCCAATGACACTGCGCGACACCACCGCACCGCAGCCATTCCTGCTCTGGTCCCCCGAATCCCGACGAACCTTAATTAATAGGCGCATACCGCTGTCATATCCGTCATACTCGCTGGGCCACTGCCGCGTTGCGCGAAACTAGGACGAGTTTGGAACAGGGAGGAGGGGGAAATGGCTGTGAATGTTTTTTTTTTTAGTTCTCTTTCTGCCCGGGAGCCGCAGAACCGAATGCCGATGCAGTGTAAATAACAGCGAGTCGGATCGCGCACCCCACCGCATTATTCACGCAGCTATTCAGTAATTAATATTTAGGAGAAATTTATGAAATATTTGCTCGGGAGTGAAACGGCTCCGGCTGATGAATGCTTCGCAGAAGCGCGCAGATATTTCTCCGGGGGAAAAAAAGGGAAACGGTAAATTGTGTTTAGGCAAACGCTGCTGGTGTCTTGTTTCACTAACCACTTCGTTTACCATTGTATTTTGGTTGACAACTACAACATAAATAATGGTTTGACATATTGTATTACACCAATATTTCTTGTATGAATAATGAAAATTAGGAACAGATTGATTGAAATGTATATACTCTTTACGTTCTTTGCAAATACTTTGAGCATGCAAAACACTACAACATAACTCATAGAGATATTTCATTTTATATTCAATTAAGTGAAATAAAATTTAAAACTTTTATCAACGATAATAGGCATAATAATTTTTTTATCGAAATACTTTGTTCAATTTGGTGGTCTGCATTATAAACTTTACGTTAACTGGTAGATGTAAGTTATGAGAATATCGCATTTAATCCCGAAAAATGTTTGTAAGGCAGAAACGTCAGAAAAAAATTCGAAATAATCTAGCTTACTCCAAAATAATTCAGCGTTTAGTCATGGTTGTTTAAACAAGCATAAAAATTATAAAATGGGTAATATGTATAGTGTTTTACAAATTTAAATCTTAAAAAAATTAAAATGTACCATCCAAATAAGTTTAAGAATAACGATTCAATTATGTGTAAAGAGAACTATCAATACTAGTCTGAATAATGTTTTCGTGGATATCATAAGTCTTTAAATTTAGTAAATAAAAATATTATCTCGGAGATTTTGTAAATAATTGTATTTAAGAAAAATGGGTACGTGATTTACAGAAATTATTGTATATTATTTAACTCAAAATTGTAGAAATTTTTAAAAGCAAGATTTTCAGAATATTACGTATTTTATAATACGGTTCATACAAAATTAAACCTGGAATTAATATTGTACGTCATTGTTTAAGGCAAATCGCTTTGGCTTTCCAATCATTGCAATTCTGTAATCCTAAAATGAAAACCTAAAATCATTGATATTATATTGTATAAACTTACGGAAGTATATATATCACATAAATTTATTAGCAATTTAATCAAATTCTTGAACAAATATTTGAATATTTAAGTAATTTTAAGTTTTTCTTCTACATTTGTTTAAGTTTGCTGTATTTTTTTTATCTCTCTTCGTATTGTATTTTCAATACTTATTTGTGGAAAAAAATTTGCCTGAGCAATTTATGTATACTTTTCAGTGAATAGAAGTGTGTTTGAAAAGCCCTGACCGAACGCGAAACTTCCATCCAGCTCCCAGCCAATCAAGCAACTGCAGGGTGGTCCTCCTGCCACGTCAGGCAACCCGCCACGCAGAGACGGTGTCAGAGGCAGCCTCCCCTGCCAGGGGCCAAAACCTCCTCCCCCCCTCCGAGGAACTTCTTCACGGGCCCCATCTAACTCCGCCGCACGGCGCGTCGTAACTCAAAACTTGGCGCGAGCCACGTGACGGGTCCGCATTCAGCATCTTTGGACCCTTAAGTCGCGTCACGCTGCGCTGCGGCAGGCAGGGTGTTTATCACAGCTCGCCCCAAAGAGGGGAAGGTCCTCTCGCTCTGCTTCGCCAACCAACCTCTCCTACCTCTCTTGCTTTACCGTCCACATTGAGCGAAGCACCATTGGTGTGTAAACATCATAGCTCATGCTGTAAAGCAATTGGTAGGAGTTATTCTCGAGGATGGAACGGAATTCGCATTGAACGGGAATGTGTAACCACGGTTCTGCCATCTGGGTCCATATGGTGCTAACCGAAGCTCATAATTTTAATGGGAAACTTTAAAGTACTAACTGTTTATACATTTTTAAATGACGGGGCAGAATTTTAATAAAATTCCGTGTAGAATATTAGGTACACTGCCAGAGTTTAGTAATTTTTCAAGTCTTTTTCGCTTTTAATTGAGCCGATTCATTATATAGTTTAAAATTTCGGTCTGCTTATCAAATGATTTAATAGTCGACGTAGCTGCTCCGGCAACGAATTCTAGCGGTGGTTGCGGAAACAAAGTTTAATTCGCGTTCAGGAATGTTGTTGAAAACATTATATGCGTATGTTATCTTTAAGATTTCTATGCGTTCAAGTTTCGTATTATAGGTGTATTTGCAATATGAGAACCCAGGAACTTGCTCGTTGCCGAGGTCAGATGTTACACATCACTGGCGAGTACTGAAAGACGGGCTCACAATTTTTCAAACTACTTGTTTGTTGCCAGGACCAAAACACTAATATGTTCGAATGGATTCTCGTCGTTCTGAGCATTCGCAGTTAAAGCTTTTAAAATTGAAACGGAACTGAACAGAAATTATTTCAACTATACATTTGCATCATTTCCAATTACCGACGTTTCATTATAAGTTGTTGAAGATATTTAAGTGTAATTGAAATGAAAAGTTAATCAGAGATTGGGATGTGTTCATTTTACTGTATAGTGTCGTCGATTTTTTTCTCCGGAACTTCATAAATTAATCAATTTAAAATTATTTATCTACTCCAAATGAATATGAATATATTTTTAGTATGTACTTGCTAAAATGAACTTAATGTTATAAAGTAAGTAGAACTCAAAAATTTTTGATGTTTGATAAAACATAATAAGTATTACGTTAAAAAATACTTTGTTATGGAACTGAGGTTATGTGTCAATAGTTCATTTCCTATTGAACTGCAATCAATATACAAAAATTGCATGAACTTGACCCATAACGGAATTAACATTTAAGTACGTTTTTAATCATAAATAACTAAAAATAATTTGATTGGCTAGTAAACAGTGTGTGTTAGAAACATTTTTGTACGACCTAATAAATAAACCTAATTTTAAAATGCATTTTATAGGCTGGACTGGAGTTCTGTAGTTAACACTAAATTTTGTGTTTAATTAATACAATTCACCAAGTTTAATTTAAATGATATTATTTTAGAAACAAAAACGAAGGCCATTATTTGACCAAATATATTTGAATTTCGAAAACACTAATATTCGCTTTAAAACTCCATTTTCCTATTAAAGTAAACCTCTTCTTTTTTTCTGCCCCATGTGTTTAGGCTGAGGAATCTTTCACAATCATCATTCTGGAACGCGCCCGCCAAGACGAGTTTCTTCGGAAATCGAGACGTGGGGTCGTGACCTCTAAATTTATCGGATCATGGGTTGGGTGAGAGTGATGGTTAAAGGGGAAAAGGGAAAAGACGAAGCATTATTTCTCGCGGGAACTAATTTGCACGCGCCGGCAATGAAATCAGGACATGAAACTAATCAAATTTCCTGCCGTACTGGTGGATTGGGGAAAGGAAGCTCTCTGGAGTCGCACGTGCTGTGTGGGGGCTGCTGCGCGCCAACTTCCGGCGATGTAAACGGGTAAGGACCTTTCGCAACTCTGCCTCCTTTTTCAACCCTTCTCCCCTAACCCCCCTTCCCGGTTCGAGCTTCCACGGTTCCCTGTTTCCCTCCTTCTCGCATGCCCACATCCTTCCACTGACAGTGAATTATTTAGCGAAGGCACTTGCTGAAGGTCGATTGGTAGGAGAGAAATCGCTGTTAGAAATTACCCCTTAACTGAGGACCATTCAACGAAAAATGTGTATTAAACAATTAAAAATGATCCTTATGGTTCTAGATACCTGTATCTTCGTTATACTCCAACAGACTGTTCTTTTTAATGAGGTAAATTTAACGTGAAAGGAAAATGAACTTTTTTATAAATATAAATCAAAAAACTTTTAGATGATTTTTTTAATATTCCAAAATTATTATGTATGTTCACCTTCTAATTGAGTAAACTCAACACTTCATGTTTCTCTAAGTTACCAGTATAATTTTAAACATTATTCGCAGTAAATATTTAAAAATGTACCGTATGCCATTATAAAAAAGCATAATTATAGGGGAAATTTTGATATACTGAAAACGCAATATTAAATATTATTCTAAAACCAAAAAATAAGATTTTATCTGCAAATATACGAATACCACGTGCTGTCGTCATTTCTGTATTTATTGTTGCTCTACGGGACGTTCAGAACGACTACTGCAAACGCGCCGTAGCTGGAAAAATGGCTTAGATTTGTTGTAACACAGGTGACTTTAAAACATAAATAATCTGTAACACGCAACCTAAATAAGATAGCTGCACTCCATAACTCTCAACTGTCACGAACCTGCTACTGTTTTTTATTTATCCGCATGTACATACCGCTATCCCAGTTAAAAATTACAAAAAATAAATAAAACTTTGTGGGATAATGTATACAGCGTGCCCTCTTTCCTTTCTTTATTAATGTTCAGACAGACATGCACTGACGTGTATGTATAAACACACACACACTGAAGCGCTATAAGTATCTTTCCAGATGAGCTAACGTTATGAACATGCAGTTCACAGCAACCTTCATCTGGGCTGTGGAGCTCCAGCGGAAGGATGCGTACTTGAACCAAGGGAAGACTGACATGAATCATATAAGGGCGATTTTTGTAAATAGTGGAAAAACATTGTATTTTGGAACAATCACGGGCTTGCGGACAGTAATGAAAGGGAAGCACAGAGACGGTACACATAACACTTTCAAAGACACGTGCCAGATGCGAGTTCGTTCTAGCTACAACAACAACACTTTTGTAATTTCAATAATATGTTTTTCCGTGTGCGGATAAAAAAAAGAAATAAATACTGTATATTTTAAGGGGTAGAAGGCATCCAGGTCGCGGTTTTATTTATCTGCTGGTGGGAGGGGGCGAGGTTGTTGGTGGAGGAGAAGGCGGAAAACAGTTCCGCCCCTCCCCGAGACTTTGGCATTGTGTGCGCGCTAACGCAATTTAGGCGACGTAGAGTCTATTGAAAGAGGGGTTAAGGGGAGGGGCTATTCCCCCCCCCCCTACCTTTTCAGCGCCGCTGGGATTGGAGACGCGGAGGTCGGCCCCGATGTCGCCGGCGCCTGCTTTTGAGACGCGACGCGGTGCCGCCAGGTAATTGGGGCGAAGTGAAGTAGGAAAGGGGTGGGGTTGCTGGCGGAACACCCACTGTTGTGGTTTCGGTCTTGGGTGGCGGCGGGGTTCCCGTGAATAGAACTCCCGCCTAATTACTCCCCGCAACACTACATAACCATCACCCCCCTCCCCCTTTTCCTTTATCACTACACCGCTTCTCTGGAGTTTTTTACATCGCTACGTTCGTCCTGGTTCGCGGAGTTGCTTCAAAATTCATCGTTTGCTCTGGCACGCAACTAAGTTTGGTGGTTTCCTTCAGGCGAGAAATCACCGCAAATATGTGGTGGTTGAAACGTTGCGAGTCCAGAAATAACGTGGGATAAAAAAATCACTAATTATTTTCATCAGTGATAAAGAAAAAAATTATCTGGGAATTTACTAAATGGCATCCTCATTTTTAAATGTCTTTGTAATGTGAGCTGGAATTTGCCTGCATGTGTGTGAATGAATATCAAATAGTGTTTTAGTTATTTATTAACATTTTGCATATATAACTTTTTATTGAATATCATAGTAACAAAACATGGTTTATGAAAACGAAATTTATAACATTAGTTATACCTATACTTAGAACTATTTCCTCTATATATTTTTCTAATGTAATAATGTCTCAAATTTTATCATTTTAGATTTCATTTCCTAAATATCACATTTTAGTCGGTAACTTAACATTAAAAATGTTCTATGTATTAAATTTTTTATTTGTTTTGCTCATATAGTACTGTAGTACGTGGAAGTTATTTTCATATTAATGGTAATTATTTTTATTCATCGTTAATCTTTTTAAGTACTTTTTGATATATTCTTACACTTTGCAAACGTTTGTGCTTTAAGTGGTAGACAGGGCAATACATTATTATAAATTTAATAATTTGGTTTTCACTCGAACAGAGATTAGTATCCGTAAGGTATAGGTGTTAAATGTTATAGAGTAATTATTAGGTAAGGACTTAGTACCTACCTATTTATATTTGCGCAGATTTAGATTATAAACCGCATTCTATCCTTTTGATTTCATGTTTAATTATAAAAGGTTTATGGAGTTAATCGTAGTGAAAAATTGTCTCTAAAAAATATTTTGCCATTTTTTTTTTTCACCTTTGATTAAGTATGCTACTGTTTAAATAATGACTACATTGAAAACCCATCAATTTAATTGGACATTTTTTATTTTGTGGCAGTTTAATGCTACAACAGGTATGATTTGTAAAAACACAGGTTTCGTGCATTTTCTTCTTATTTTTAATTTTTTTTTTATTTTTGACGTGACAACGTCTAATAAATCGATGAACGCCGGCTGCACGCACGAAAAAGTGTCCCGTAACGCACATTGTCCCAATACGGATGTGTCCTGTTATGCTCACTGTACGCATGCGTGGAATCTCTCTTCCACTCGATTGGAACAACCATCTATTTTACTTTTTAATCATATTTTCATCGTTGGAATTATTAATTTTATTTAATTTAACGATCGTCCACCGATTTTCAGCACAATCGGTACCTATTTAAAAGTAATGTTGAATATTCAAATACGTTTTAAAACTTCCACAACACAAAACAAAATTTTTATATATATAAGATCTGAAACAATTATTTCCAATGCGGCCTCGTGCCGTGCGATTAGCATCGCTTAGTACCAATTCAAATGTTCACGAATCAAATCCCGGCTGCTGCAAAGTTTTTTTATACTTGTAAAAATAAATACGGTGCGCGCGATACTTCAAAAGTTATAAATATATTTGAATTAATGAATGCAAATAAAAGTAAATTTATTAATTAAACTGTAGATTTCATTTCACTCCTTCTTTGTATTCATACAAAATAGTGATAATTCAGTAAAAATGATTCAATTTATTTATAAAAGTATGCAGAGGTATATTTTATCATACAAAAGATAGAAAAAATTTAAAAAAAATTCTTCCTCAAAGAATATAATATTTTTAATGCCTAAATGGTTTAGTTGCAAAAACCTATTACGGCTCAGTCTCAGGCCGAATATGATATTTCCTTTTCTTCTGGATCAATCATTTCATCAATTTTTTGTTATGACGTTGTCACGTTAAACTATCGTCCGTAAACCGACTTTACAGACAACAAATTTTTTTTTATTTTTAAGATCAGTTATAGAACTGAATTGAATCAATGTAAATTGGGCATATAAGAGTGATTAAATATTTACTAATTACATCAAATACTTTTACATTTCATTTAAATATATTTAATTTCTTATTCATTTCCCTATGTAATGCATAGAGGTAGGAAGGAAGCATATTTAAAAAAAAATTCAGCATTAAGAATTAAAATCGCAATATATATAAATTTCAATTCTTTTTAGATATTCTGTTTCAAGAAAATCATTTTTTAAACTACTCTGTCAGAGAGCTGAAGATATATGCTGCTTAGCGAAAATTCGTTATTTTGTAGTTAATAAAAATTTATAGTTAAGTGTGGTATATAAAAGAGTAGCAAAAATGTCATTTGATATTTTTTGTGACTACCACTTGTGCTATATATATATAGAGTGTATATATATAGTAGACTATATATATATAACTGCTTAAATGCAAATTTCTCATATATGTAAAAGTAATTATTTATAGTTCCAGTATTTTATCTAGGGACTATAAATAACATTATTTATATATACCATGTATCATTTGACTTTGTTCTTATGTAAATATCATTTATACTGAACCAAACTAATATCGCAGAAAATATAGCTAGAGAGTTTTCTTTTTGTAATTTTTCATTTTTGCATCTACGTGAAATTAAATACTGTAATTCGTTTTTTAAAGGCTTTTTTATAGTTGTGCTGATAAAAATAATGTAAAAGAAATGGATGTAAATTTCTAAGAAAAAACGAAAGCATGCAACAAGTTAAATTAGACGGAAATGTTTTTGAAGCCGTAAGTTAAAAGAAAAAAAAATAAATGATTTAATATTTTATACTTCAAAGTACATTGATTCAAAGCATTTTCTTCTATAAACGTATACAAGAAATGGGTTTTATAATAAAACACCTTTGCAGCTCTGAAGTTTGTAATTGTTTTCAATATTTTGCGGGAAATTATTGTCTATCACACGAGGTTTTCTCAGAATCATTGCTGCGTGAACAAAAATAATTACTGAAAAATTGTTTATACTTAAAGTGTAAACGATCAAAAAACTAGATTGGACAGTAACTTCAAAATATTTATTAAAAAAATATTTTCGACTTTTCTCATCCACCAGTTCATAGATTAATTAAAAAAAGAAAATAAGATTGCTGTATTATTTTTTAGCTTGTAATATCAAGAATAGAACATCAAATTGTTTGAAACCTGAATATAAGGATATTAATTTATTCACATACAAAATAGTATTAAAAATTTTAATTTTTTTTTATTTTCCATGATTTATTTTAAACTTGATTCGTGATATGAAGATTTAGTTTGAATGCTCTCTTTTAAGAATCTATTTTATTCGAGATTCGTATTTGAGAAGATGTAAATTTTTACTTTATTATATGTTTATTTTAAATAGAGAAAAATTCATAGATGAAACGTTCCATGCAGATTAATACATATTTTTTTTATTTGGCACGAAGCACATAATTCATAAACACTGGCTATCCGATTGGAAAAAGTTAACTCGTTTTCCGTATGGTTAGGGAATACGTCTGCTACAACAGTTAGGTTGGAAGCTAGCAGAACGCTGTGCCTTTGAGTAATATGTTTATTTCAAATCAAAACGTTCCGTGTGAATGAAGCTTGCCTCAAAAATATCTGTTTAAATTAGATATCATGGGTTAAAATTATATCACACACGGCGCATACGTGCAGCAGCGCCAAATTTGTTACTAATTGTGCTTGTTTGTCAGCTCACGTGCAAATTACGAATCTAATCTTCCGCATCATCGGGTTCATTGAGATTTTCGCTGCAGTTATCTCAAACAGTAACAGCACAGAGATTAATTCAGTATATGATATATGTTTAATACACTTTACGACATTACATATGCAACTTTTTGTCATAAAGTGTGAGCTCGACACATTAGTCCACTTTTATAAATAATTATCTCAATAAATGAGAAAATAAGTCGTATAATCACTCTATCAAAAGCATTTAATATCGACTTTCACTTTCTACGCCATTTTTAAATATATTAAAAGATTGAGTTTCACACGGTCTGGTCTGTCATTTATTTGCATGTAAGAAATTTACTTTGGTTGTTCAGACGTGTGGACGAAAATGAACAAGTCAATTAATTTGTTGAAGGTTTTGAAAGCTATCATTTATAATTGCTCCAAATAATGTTAGATATTTTTCTGTAAAAATGCTATGTTTTTTCATAAAACATTTAGTTAAAGACCTTGCCTACCTTTTGCTTGAGTAGCTAACGAAGCTTCACAAGTCTGCCTATTCATATAAAAATAAGGGATCAGGTTTCAATGGTTTAAGGAAAACCTAATTTTAATAAGTTAATTATATGCTAAAATTAAAGAGTTTTATGACGGCTGAATATGAACGCTTAATCTTTAACTGTATACTATTATATATATATATATATATATATATATAATGCTTTCAGTAAATGCTGCGAGTGATTCAATAAGTGCCTTTATGTTCGTATAACTATTGAGTAAGTAGTTATTTAATATGAAAACTGTTTAATAATTAACTATGTATTATAATTAATTAATTAAAATAATGTGTAAAAACACGAAAAATTTCAAGAAACATTATTTGGGGTAGGCTACTACTACCCCTTAAGATAGGCCATGACTAGGGACCGGAAAAATTCGCGGGTTCAATGACCTCTAGGATGAACTCCATAGTTCTACGTACACTCGGTCAAATGCCACCCACTCATTGGCTGCTGTCTTGTGAGACGTACCAGCGTAGCAGACTGTGATTCGATAAAGCTTTGGTTTGGTTTTTCTCACTAGCCCAGAGTCATCCAGTGAGTTGTGAACCAATAACAGAGGCAGCACTGAGGTATAAGATTTGTATTTTAGCCTATCGCAAAATGAATTCGCGAATTTTTCCTGTCTCTAGCCCTGACATAGGTATAAACGTTTCAAAATAATTTCATTGTATTATTTACATTTGTCTCTAATGGCCAAGCAATTACCTGGTTGTTAGGTTCAAATAAAAGTACCTTGAAGGCATTGCATTTTTAGGGCTGCTGAGTATTCGATACGCGCTGGCACTGAAAAACAGCAATCACATCACAAACATTGAATTTACGGTATCCCGTTGTCGAGTGGATTTTAACAACCCACACAAATGCACAGTGTGATCTTGGTGGACATTTATAGTAAACTAATTTAAAAAAAGTAAAGAATTAACTACAATTTTATGCAATAGTTTTGAAGGTAGAAAAAGCCAATACTCATCAACATAAAGTCTAAATAATGTGTGTACAGGACACTCCAAAACATTGTTCACAACAGTTTCACGCGTGTTTCTGAAACAGTTATAACATGTCTCCAATCCAGCTTTTTGTAGTTCCTAAATAACAAATAATGTAGAAGTGTGTTTATAGAATATTTACACATACATACTTAATTTTCTCACAGTGGAGACTTTTAGTCTTTTTTTTAAAGTGGTATTGAAATTTCTCGCTAAAACAAAAAGCATGTAGTTTTTATAAAATTCTAGTTTATAATTTCATTTCATATTTAAGATTGATGGCACCACTTCTGATTCTGTTTTCGAGAAACATTCAGTTTTGTTCACCGCACATGCTCTCGCGTGCTAATTTATGTGCTGATATTTTTATTGCTAATAGTGAGCTCCTAAAGGACCTTTCATCTATTTAAAGTGACAGGATCATACTTAAAAAAATTTCAGAAAGTACCAGTCATTTAGTCAAAAATTGGGAAGCTAATCGAGAATTTTATTTTTGATCAAAATCCTATTATTTTTCACTCTATTGCTTTATGATTAAGAGTGTGGCCAAACATATCTGAAAACTCTATAGTTTACTTCTTACTTTTAACAAAATTTTGGATTAGAACTAAAGGTAAGGCGATATTGCATGGTATGTTCGATTTCATTTACAAATTTAAAAAAATATAGTTATTAAAATAACAGCAATTTCTAGCAACATATAATGCAATATAGTAATATAATAAGTTTTCTCTTTCTTGAGTTAAAAATAATATTTTTAGCTCAATAATTTTTAATAAGTGCTTTTAAATTTTAAATTGAATTTCCTCTGTTAAAATACTGTTTTGTATCAATTTAGCCTTAATATTGGCAGTGTGATCACTAGACACAGAAACAAACAACAAAAATCAATGACACCTGGATAGAATTCGCCAACTATATGATGTTAAAAGCCATTCCCCCATTTTCCAGTTGTAAATTCGAGAAATCACAGCAATTTTTAATCAAGTCCGGACCGGGATTTAAAACACGTTTTATGGAATGCAAGTCTTATAATATGAATTCCAAAAATAGTCACGGCTAAGTTTTAACCTAGTAAAACATAGAGGACAAAATGTTATAATTTTAGTGTTTGCTGTTTTTTTTTCAATAACAACGGTGGAAAAAGTACTTTTCAAGCCATAAGCATTGCATTTGGTGGGCAAAATATTGTCTAACCTAAAAAACTTTTTTTGTGGCTGTTGTATCCAAAAACGTTTTGTCCATGTGGTTGAGTGGAAAAGGCATTAATTTACCATTTAATGTAAATAATAAATATCGCTAAATGTTACGTATTTTATTATACTTGTCCTATAAAAAGTAGAATAATTGTTATTGTTTTTCCAGATAGGCAGGCATGAAAATGAAAACTCAAATTGTTTCTATTTTCTCTGTGCTATCAGTTCGTGACAGAAAATAACCATATGTTTTAATGTTATATTTTTAATTGTACCTCCAACATCCATGCACATTCTCTCCACGCATCAGTATTAATTCACCATCTTACAGTTTATTATTTATCATTTTAAGATATTTTATTCCTCGTCAATAGTCCCATCAACTTTTTTGAACTACCTACTTTTTAGAGCCTATCTTCGTTTCTATTTTTTTTTTGTCTTTTCACTCACATTATTTTTGTCTAAACTTCAACATGTCAAAATATTTCAGTGGACAAATTAATTAAATAATCTAAACTAAATTACGAAAATGATTTGGTGGCTACCAAACATTGCTCGTGTAAATATTATATTTGTTAACCTTTATTCTTGGACTAGCTATTTCGGTACATACTATAGGTAATGCTGGAGCTAAGTTACAGTCCGGATAAATTTTTTGAGGTTGATTACAAAAGTGTTTATGCTCCTGTAAGCACAGCGGAACCGCAGACAGGCGTGTTGTAGTTCCTCGTCCCACAGGGTGCATGGGAAGCGAAGCACTTGTCGCCTCTGGCGTGGGAGTTTGGGAGTGTAAGGGGGGAGCGATATTCGAACCATCGCAGAAAACCGCGGGACAGCGATCCTCCATCGCAGTCGAGTGCCCTAACACGACTCTGCCTGGGTTGAGAAAGGGGTGGGGGCAACCATTCCTCATACTACCAGCCACCCGCCGGCCATACCCTTTCCTCCACTGTACATCCTGTCAACTGCAACCTATCCCCTCTTACCGCTTGTAGCAGCGAGTTTCTCTCTCCTCTACAAACCTCCCCTCATCGTCCTACTAGTCAGTCAACTGCAACCTTTCCCCTACATCACCCCCTCCAAAGGCTCGTAACCAAGAGTTTCTCTCGCCACTACCAACTTCCCCTCTCCCGCTGTCTGGTCGTTTTTTTTTCCTAACCTAAGTTAAACTAAGTGTGTAAGGGAGGGGTCTAGGTAGGGAAGACTCTAAGTGCGTCTCAGGGCAAGCCCTATACGCTCTAAACATGCGGGTTTTTAACCATGCAGAAAAGGTCACGTGCATCATGTGCTAAGAGGGGATTGGCCAGCCATGGCAGACGTTTTAGCCATGACTAACTCCCCTCACTCTTAATTCTAGACTAAAACTAGATAAGTTGGGCCCAGGTAAACCCTCCATAGACAGAGGGAAAACCCTGGGCACATACATGCGGGATGCAAAGGTCATGCATTATTACAAGCAGGTGTATTACAGGAATAGAAGGATGGTCCTGGAAAAAGAGTGGGGCGTGGTAGAAGTTCTACTATGCAAGGGGTGGGGCACTTGGACTTTTAGTCCGCATTGGTTTGGTCAGGTCTGGTCTTTTGGGGGCGGCTTATGCCGTTTCCCGTCGTGCTGCTAGTTAGCACTTATTGTGGGGCGGTCGCGAACTGTGGCGTCAGTCAACTGAAACTTCTCCCTACATCATCTCCTCCAATCGCTCATAGCCGCGAGTTTCTCTCCCGTCCATAATTTCCCCTCTCCCGCCTTTCTAGTCAGTCAATTGCAACATTCCCCCTACATACACCCCTCCAACCGCTCGTAGCCGTGAGTTCCTCTCCCCTCTACCCATTCCACTACCTTCACCCTCCTCCCCTCCCGCGTGGTCCCGCGTGACCGCATTCGGCAGCCCGCACATCCTGAATCGTCGCCGGACCTCATTTGCATGACAAAAATGGTTTTGCGGGCTGAGTCCGCAAAAATAAGAATATATATATATATATATATATCCTTCCCGATCGTGCGCGCGGGCTGCGGGGCTTTCCGCCCTCGCTTCGCAGGTCTTGCCGCATTAAAACAGGGCGGTGCTTTTACATTTTTTTTTTTATTTTTTGTTTCGAAACAGCTCTGTTTACCGTTCGTACCTGGCCCGCCATTTCCGGAAACTAAAGAAACGCCTCTGGACGTAAAAGCTAAAGCCTACTTTCGTATTAAAAATGCGTATGGTTGTAACTTGGTCAAAAACAACACTTTCTGCATGACACGACGGTGTTTTTAGAGTTATGTTTGTTAACTTTTAGCTGTGTATTAAGTTAGATTATACTAAGCGTGTTAAATAGTATAAGATACTTTCAAACATGTAATATTGAAATAAATTTTTAGAAACTATAATACTTTTATTATTAGGATACAAATAACGAAAAATACGGCGAAGATTAATTGGAATTGTTCATATTCAATTTGAATTTCCTTTAAACATTTTGAGAGCAATTTTTGAAGTTTTCAGTTTTCAAGCAAAAGTTGCATTATAATATTTTGGATTTTAGAGCTAATGATCAAACACCAAAATGTACACATCACTTAATGCCGACATACTTTCTCTATCGCATGGGCAAAATGCTTTGCAGTAAAATATACCAGTTAAAAGACATGGACGGGTTTTATGTCGCACCAGGTAACTGTTTCCGAACACCGTTGTACCGACTCTCAGTACTACACGTTACTATATGATAAGTAAGGCCATAGACTGGATTCGACTGTTGACCCCTGCTTTGGTGGTAATGTAAATCCAGTACAATAAATAGAGAGTGCTACATGTAAAACCTAAAGTGGTAGACATTAAACATAAACACTACATTAGCTAACCATATGTAGACGTTTATTTGTGCTTATATATTACAGCCCATAGGGTAAGTCTGGGCGATGAGTCATCAGAACATAACGAAAGGTGCAACGCTCAGAAGTGAGGCACCTGAAGAGTTTAGGAGGAGGGGAATATGTACCGCTCCATTCCTCACTCGCGTTCAATCGTTTGCGAAGCGACGCACAGTGTTACGTTTTATGTGGCGCTAAAAACAAAGAAAAAAGGTTTTGTAACGCATTTTATTTCAATAAAAATTGTAAAAATGTTTCAAAATTTTTAATTGTGTTAGTACTTTTTACTTTTAAATGGAAAAAAACTCATTTTACATTTGGTGATAAATCCACTGTTCCATTATATCGTCAATTTTTTTTTTTATAAAACTAGACTCCTCATTGATTGTTGCTTGTATTTGTATCCATTGATATTACTTTTTTATGTAGATCATCCAGAGAATCGTTGGCACCGTTCACCATCTCCCTAATTGGTTTCGGATTTTTAAATAATATCTCACATTGTGATATTGCAAGCCCTTCATTTAGGACGTTGGGCTCTGTTAGATCTGCCCAACATCTAAATTTAACTGTGCCTACAGTACAATACACCAGTTGTGATCTTTTTAATTTTTTTTTCATTTATAGATGCGCAAAATTAAAAGCAGATAATATTTTAGAGCTTTGTTATTACATACCAAGCCCAAAAGAAATGTAGTATTAAGACTCCTCTGCAGCGCACTAGTCTTGCTGACAGCTACTCCTTGTGGACACAGCGCCCTGGGAACACCAGCCAAGCCAGAACGACCACAGCTCGGATGATCAATCAAAATTGTAAGTGAATAATGATAGAACCTCAAAACATGCAGAACCACTATAAATCCAGGATTTTGTAGATATGTAGATAAACACAAATGGCTTATTTATGCATCATATTTTAGCTATGATTTGTTTTGATAAATTCGTTTATTAATGAAAGAGGTTACATATGGCGGTGAAGCCAAAAAATAAAATACATACATACAAAAACTATTAACAAATCTTGCTGCAGTACCAGATGGTCATTGTCTCTTCCTGCAGTCCATGACACGAATAAAATAAAAAAGTATAATATAGCATACATGACATACTATACACAACAAAATATACGTAGTAGCATGGGGAAAGTAGTCCAAAAAGCAAGGATAGTCCCATTAAATTCTTATATTCCACTGGAGACATGAACACCAGAGAATAAGGATAAATTTAAAAGCGTAATTATATGTGTCTCAAATATTTATGTACTCTGCAAATTTTCTATCCCTCTATGTGTGAACTTTCGCTTCTAAATCGCGTGTCGACCACGCGCCCATTATTTCATCTTAAAGAACATTATTTTGATAATCTTACCAACGGTAAAAAAAAAAAAAACTTTTATGCAATAAATAAATGCAATATCGGTGAAATGATACATTTCCTAAGATTTCAGGGGCAAACGCAACACTGCATGCCGTATATTTACATCCGAATGTTTTAGACGTATACCATTTACATGATTGAGTCGCATTTAGCTCGTATTTCATGCCGCAGCTACTTCTTCCGACACTGGTGTGCTGTTGGAATTCACACTTATTTCTCGGTCTTTTCAACAAATAAACTACGAGTTCTTTGCAGCAACGGAATACCGCATCTTTGTGGAATGTACACCGAGATATGTTTCGTGGTAAACTAGGTAAACACAGGCTAGAAGGAAAAAAAAAAAGTATTTTTCTGTGCACCTGACATTTTTTATATTGTTTGCATAATTTAACTAGTATTGTTGACTAATGATCAAAGTAAATAAGTTCAACTTCCGTAAATTTACGAACATACTCACTACTAATATTATAAACGCGAAAGTTTGCAAGTATGGATGGATGGATGTTTATTACTCTTTCACGTAAAAACTACTAAATGGATTTGAATGAAATTAGGCCTACAGCTAGCTTATAACCTGGATTAACACATAGACCCCATATTAATATGAAATTTCATCCCTAAGGGAGTGAAAAAGTGATAATTTCATTTTATAACAGAAAAAATAATTGGTCATAGACATACAAATAGTGAGTGAGTGTCGTTTCTCTATGTCTGACACACGATCGTACACATAGTAAGGTCTGGAAAATTAATATGCTTCTCCTTGGTGAGACCAGTCCGCTTAGTGGAGCTCACAGCGGCTAGCAAAATAAATGCGCTAATAACAGTTTTGTTCTTAACTTCGTAAATAGATAGAGTTGCCTTCAATTTTAAACGCACCATCGTTTGATGCGTTTGCTATTTCTTTAATTTTCGTTTGTTTGTGCCGTATGCATTCCTATACCATTCATCCGATTGCGATAAAATTTTGGCGATTTGTTATGCGCATGCCCATGAAGGTTACTAAGACGGTATTACTATTTTTCAATAGTTGGAGCACGAATCGTTTTAAAAAATGTGTTTAATTAATTTAGATAGCGGCACTTCGTCTGTTTTTGTTGTATAAGTGCGCACGCATGACATAATTTATTAAAATATATAAGAGAGACAGAGATAGAGTGATATATATAGAGTGAGATAGAGACGGAGAGATAAGTTGAGATGGAGCGAGGTATAGAGGATGAAATGGGTTTGATAAAGGGATATACCTATAGAAGTATTGAGCTATATAGAGACTTATATATAGAAGATATAGAGATAGTGGGAATTATATATGTAGATATAAAGAGATAAATAGAGATAGAGAGATACATAGATGTTTATAGATGTAGATAGAGCTAAATATATATAGAGAGATGGATAGATGATTTTTATATGTGTAAATACTTCAAACATATTACAAAAAACTGAATGAGGCATTGCAATGCAGGCCGAGCATTAGCTAGATAATGAAATCTTTTCAATATTAGTAATCTCTTATTTTTTCTATATTGCTTTATAAAGTCTAAATTACATACCAACCAGGTTAATAACTATAAACTGGCAGAACAACGTCTGTCGGGATCTGAAAGTGATATAAATTAATTTTCACACTTGACATTCAAATTAAGAAGACAATTACTAACTACACCCTGTGTTCAGCCCGGGCAACGCCGGGTATTGCAGCTAGTATTCATATACAGAGAGAACAAATAAATTATTTATCTATTTATGAAATGTTTTAAGCTTTAAGCTTCAATTTAATTATAAGGACGATTCATGCACTGATACCATTTATAATTACAAAGGCAAGAAGTTTTATTGTAAACATAATTTGATTATTTTCCTATTGAATTTATTAAAATAAAAATACCCGAAATGTGACATGTTAGATAAACCCCCCCCCCCCAGAGCCATTCTATTGTAAAGAGCTTGCTTCGTCAATTCAGAGTGGTGTACACTTTTTTTCTCTTTCTTAGTTTATAATATTTACTCAGTGGCAGTACTGACAGTAATACGTTAAAAAAATTTTAAAAAATATTTTTAAATTCAATACATTAAAAATGTTATGTTCTTGAGACAATCAAAATTTATTTAGGTTATGAGAAACCAGGAATTGGTGTGTGATTTCATGACTACAATCATGTAAAAGAAGATTTTCATGAGTTTAATACTCCATCTAAATGCAAGAATGCTTCCTTGAGGAAAAGTTATTTAGATTGTTTTATTTTTTACGTCCCAGCCTGTCGTCAGTGTCACTGACCTCTAAACAAACATTATTTTTGAGTTTAATACATGTTCTTACCTTTGTTATAACTGTTTACTTGCCAGTTTTTTTTTAAATTAGGCATAAAACTGCAGGGTATAATTTATGAGAACAAAGTTTCGTTTAAACTGCACATGAAGAAATTAATGTGTTATAAGCACACAAAAAAAACTTTTCAACAAAAATTAAGGAAATAAAATTTATCGCGTATGTGGTTTGGGTGTGAATGAATCGGTCTGGTGGAAAATGCTAAATCTTCACATTTTTACCCACTTATTTTATTGTACGAATGTACTCTATAGTGCCTCCTAATCACGTTTATGGTGAAAATACCTTTTCTATATCACTTCTGTACCCCTACAATACGCAGCATACAGATCACATTTGATTTTGAATTCCCACTCCTCGGGAGAAATGTCCAGTTTTATCTCCTGAGAAATTATCTGTAGGAAACATACCCTTTTCGAACAGACTGATTAAAATATGAAAATTATTACTTTAACGCAAATATAAATACCTATGTCAAATAAGATAAGAGTTCAGGGGACGCGATGTTTCTGTTACTTGACCTGGCAATTTCCTTCTTATTTATCGAATATTATTGTGGTGTTCCGAAGAAATCGCTAGGCATGACTGGTCGAACATAACCCAGTTGCAAAAAAAAATACGGTAAAAAATTTATAAAAATATTTTATTGACGAGTGAGGTAGGTACCTTCTTGGGTGGTAGCGGCTGAGTGCGGCTTCGTCATCTGCATTTCTGCAGCGTCATCGCGAAATGAACAGAGTGGTGGCGTGAAGAGAAGCAAGAGGATGGTTAGTTCGTGAAGAAGAATGGGTTGGGAGGGAGAGAGGGGATGTCCTAAGTCTCCAAGGGGAGGCCCAGTACTCTTACCCCGCACTCCAACCCCTTAAAGTCGCCCTTTCCACGCTCGGTGATGGATTACCTGAGGGAGAGCCCCGCCGCCTCCCGCAAGCAGCCGTCCCGAGGCGACAGCTGATGGATCGGACTCTCAAGGAGCGGCTGGGACCCGGCTTCTCCCGGCACAACAGGCTGCGCGCAGGTACTGGAGGCGGCCCAGCGCGGGGGAGATTACAATAGTGCCCACCTCCACCTCGCCTGGCTTGGAGCCGAGGAGGCTTCTTCTTTAGTCTTGAAACCGGAGGGGAACGAATTTTGAAGACGACATGAATGAGTCAAAACAAACTGTGGAATTATCAATGTGTGTGTGCGTGTGTGTGTATATATATAGTCAACACAGCAAAGGATCGCACAAAGTTCTTCGATTTCACCCAACAGCAAGAAAAAAAAAATTACGTAGGAGATATTTTAATATTATTCAGTAGGCGTATATTTGGTTTATCATCTGCAATTTGTTTTTTACACGATGGAAAAGTACACAAATAATATGTAAGTTTGATTAAGTTGTGTCTTGGAAACGTAACAAGTATTTTACATTTTGAAAAAACAGGAATAAACAATATTATACTGTTTATCTATTTTGTCTGTGTTCAACTAATGCATATACTTGAATTCTCTTAAAATTATTATTATTGCAAAAAATATATATATAAGGCATGATACATTTCATGACCGTGATACATTCAAAATATTTATAATTGTTTGCAGTTCAACGCTGTTTATTTTCATAGTATGGTAATTTATTGCACCATAATATCTTTTTGAAACTTGTTGAATGATCCTACACAAATCAAGTACTATATCTGTTACTAGGTATTTTAATTAAAAAATAATAATAGTGTGTTTTAAAACCTACTACAAGTAGCCACATAAAGTAAACATTCGTGTTTTTAATTGAATTTGCATTTTATTTACAGAATCCTTTAAAGTTATATCAATTGGGAAAAGTACTTAATTAAAATGAAGTGAATTAAATATTGTTTGTGCCGATAACTTAAAACTTATTTCGTTATATCACCAAAATGTAAGATTCTAAATCAATTATGCTTCTTTAACTTTGCCTTTGGAACTATATGAAGATTTTATCGTATCTACTCGAATTCTAGCCTTTAATGACCATTGGTTTGAGTGACTTCAAGTAAATAATGCCATGACTACCAGAAATATGTCAAAGCGATTTTTCTATTATGAAATTTCACGCACCTATGATTAAAATATGTAATAGAAACCATTTATTACTCGGACCATTGTACAAAATATGTCTTAGTTAATAATATTCAAACTCTAGCAATCAATTTCACAATTTAAATTCACAAAGTTAGGTTTCTTTTTTTCAATTAGTTTTGATGATATTTTACAAATAGGATTTGTTTTTCTATTTTTTCAGTACCTTGTCTTATAAAAAAGGATTATAATAATACCTTTAATAGAACAACTACTGTTTGTATTGCACAATTTAAAAAAGCATTAGATTCATTGTCATACAAATTATTTACATTATTCGGCATCATTAAAAAGTTAGGTCAATACCAGTTGAAATATTTACATATATAAAACAAAAGAAATCTGATCAATTTAAAACATTATTTGATGTTAAATATTTATTAATATAAATAGTAAGTTTTAAATTCTTTTCTCTCTCTAAATGTATTCTTCTTCAAACAATTTTCTATATTTTATTCATCATTTTAACAACCTAAAAAATATGGTTTTTATGTTTTAAAATTCCAATGTAAGATCTTTTAGATAAAAAATATGTTGTATAATTGGACAACGTGTAGGTATTTTTTTAAGGAGGCAAATGAACATTTTGGTAACAATTCGAATATATTTAATTTAAATTTTTTTAAATGATATTGGCAATTTATAAAATGACTCAGTAAAATTAAACAATATTTATTTCTTGATAGTATATCTAATGCTTTTTCAAGTGTCGTAGTCGGTTTTATGGTATCTTTAATGTATATAATTATTAGCATTTTTATGCTATAATTTAGAAAACAGTTGAAAAACAAAAAAAGTGAGATATAGCCAGAACGAAAGATTTTTCCAAAATCTCTTGAAAGCATTGTATATATTGCATAAATTGTGTGTATTGTGTATTTTGACAATTTTCCTAGTTTTGTATTAAATGAAATTCTGAGGGGAACAACTTGAAAAGACGTTAAGACGCTTTCAAAAATTTGCTGGCAACTGTACTTACAATAAAATACAAATTTTTTGAAGAATTTACATATAAAGAAAACAATGAGAAATGCAAAATAATATAAATTTTTTACTATTGTAATTGCTAAGAAATTTTTAGCTAATTTTTAATTGTGCTTTTATAAGTATTTATGTTTGTTAAAGTAATTTTTTTTACTGATATAAACTAGCAAAGCATTGCATTCTATAATCTGTTACCATTATTCAGATATATTGTTACGAATGCGAGAGACCAGACCGCGATGCCAGGTTCGAAGCTGCCTGGCGGCCCCTGAAGTCACGCGCCGTCCATTGACGTAAGGCATGCCACGCGTGCCTGGCCCGATTGCAAGGGTCGTGGCTAACCCTCCCTCTTTATAACCGCGCGCAGCCCTGCCTCGGGGCTGTTATATATCGCTGAGCAACCTTCGAAATTCCGCGGGCCGCCGCGCGGAGCAGTGTGAATTGACGCTGCCCTTCTGGAATATTAGGGCGTCGGGTCGATCCTGGATAACGCGACCCATCATCAGCCGCTCTCGTCGGTTCGAGAAGTACGCCATAGTACTTAAGCAGCGACGCCGGCCTCCGCGAGAGTTCTGTGACAGTTCCGACCGAGAAAGTTCCGAGAGTTCGGAGAGTTCCGCGAGTGAAGGGAAGTGCGTCATCGGTGACGAGGATAAAGAGACAACGAGCCCCCCCCCCCCCCCCCTTTCCACCTTACGGAGAGTGACGCGACGCGGAGTTCAAATGGATCTAGAGAGAGCGATTGAGTGGCGCGAGACTGTGTGTGGACAGGTGTGAGGTAAGGGGCGAACCACTGTCGAGCCTAGCTCCAGTGAGGAGTGCGAACTGTGGAACTTGACAGACATTGAGTGACCTGAGAATAAACATTTTTAAGTGCTAGTGATTTGTGATCGGACATTTTGAAGTAAAATTATTTATTATTAATGTAAATATTATTAGTCAATAAAACTGTGGAAAAAAAAACCAATTGTGCTATACCTTAAGAACCCAGTTCTCCCCACATTATTAGTTCGTAACAGTATTTACGTGACACGTTTTGTGTTATTTGTACAAATCAAGCATAGCTAGGCCACTATTTTCTTGAACAATTTTTTTGTTCAAATTACATCGTTGTCACTTATTAGAAGTTAATTTACAATTTCTATAGTTGACTGTTAAGTTCTGTTTTTCGTAATACGTTTTTAAATACGAAATATTTTAAGTTTGAAAAATCCACTTTAAAGGGCTACGAAAATCCTTTAAAGGAAACCTTACAGTGAGATGAAATCTTTGGTAATGTTTCTAAATATTTTATGGACGTTATAACCCTTTTAAAATCGACATAAATTTTACCGTATAAATGTAGTATACAAATCTTATACAACAATAATTTTTTTGACGTGACAACGTCTAATAAATCGATGAACGCTGGCTGCACGCACGAAAAATTGTCCCACTACGTATGTTCCACTACGGATGTCCCACTACGGATGTGTCCTGTTTTTTTTTTTTTTTTTTTCCTAACCTAAGTTAAACTAAGTGTATTGGGAGGGGTCCGGGTTAGGGAGAGACTCTAAGTGCGTCTCAGGCCGAAGCCTATACGCTCTAATCATGCAGGGGGTACCATGCAGAGAAGGGAACATGCATATGTGCTAAGGAGGGGGATTGGCCAGCCATGGCAGCAATTGGCGCCATGACTAACTCCCCTCACTTGACTATACTAGACTATACTAGATAAGTTGGGCCCAGGTAAAACCTGCATAGACACAGGGAAAACCCTGGGCACTGACATGCGGGATGCAAAATTCATGCATTAATAGCAAGCAGGTTGGCTACGGGAACAGAGGGATGGTTCAGGAAGAAGAGTTGGACAGAGTAGAAAGTCACTACTTAGCAAGTTTGGGAGGGAACTTGAACTTTTTGTCCGCATTAAACTTTATTTGGTTGGGTACTGATCTTTAGGGGGCGACTTCGTCGTTTCCCGCCTGGCTGCCAGCTAGCCTGGTTTTGAGAAGGGGAAAAAAATTTGTGTTATGTATATATATATATATACACGCTCAGGCTTATATACATATATATACACACGCATACATATGGTTGGTATGCATGTTGTGTGTGTGCGATGTCACACTAGTTGCAATGGTAGCTGGTATTCAAAATCTCATGCCATCAGAAACACGACCGTCACTGCAGGTGAGGCCTGCAGGCGAGCCATGCCCATCAGGCATAAAGAGTCAGCCCTAACCACACAGGCAGTGGACCTCTGCATAAGTCAAAACCTACACCTGCGTGCCTCGGACCATTTTGAATAAGCATCATGTTTGGTTATCACATGTATTACAGCCATCTGTGTGTTTATTTAGGTGTAATTCAAAATCTCATGCCATCAGAAACACGACCGTCACTGCAGGTGAGGCCTGCAGGCGAGCATGCCCATCAGGCATAAAGAGTCAGCCCTAACCACACAGGCAGTGGACCTCTGCATAAGTCAAAACCTACACCTGCGTGCTTCGGACCATTTTGAATTATTATAATCATGTTTGGTTATTACATAATCACATATTTAATTGTCATGTATGATAATTAGGGCGTGTATGTTCTTAATTTATTAACTTATACTAAGGGGGTGAAACATTAAATTTATATGAAATAACATTTACCTATTATTTAATTATATAAGAGCTGCCAGCACACATGTGTATTGTGCGCGAGCTTTGTTTCATTTGTCATGCACACACTGCCCTTAATTATGCGGAAGCATAGGCAGATTTGTTTTGCCAGCCTGCCACGAGTCCGTGGAAGGCCGGCGCGGGAGGTACTGAGCTGCTCCGAGCGCCGGCAACTGGTTTTGTTTGGAGGGGGTCGTGCGCTGATTGGCTTTCAGGCTCGGCCAATCAGGGGGCGCCTCGCCCGCGGCTACGGCGGGCGGTGCGCCAGGATTGATTTCGGAAGCTTATACTTCTGTGTATTATTTGGATCATAGTTTCCAAGGGAGGAAATATGTGGATTTAAATTATTTACGCATTTATCGTAAAAATTTTGGGTTGTTCGGATATAAAAATCTTGCAAAGTTTCAGTGTTAGTTTCACTGTGCAAGTTCTCTACTGGACAGTATATCGGGGCGTCTGCAGCGATTCGAATGCATCTATTCTGAACTCGCTGCAGTTTTATTAGATGGCAGTATGCTGCAGTAGCCCAGACTGGGGCTGCATACGTGATTATCGGGCGTATGAGAGCTTTGTAGAGCAGTAATCCATTTTTGACTGTGCTGCCACATCGCCTGCTCATTACAGGATATAATGCGCGCATTCTAACCTGAGCTTGGGTTTGTTTAATGTCAATGTGCTGTCTCCACAGGAGTTTCCTATCCATGTGGACTCCTAGGTATTTAACTACGTCCTTGTGAGGGATTGGCTCATCAAATAGGCGTAGTTGCGGCCTGTTGTCGGCTGGCGGGAGGTTTTTGCGTGTAAACACAATCGCCTCAGACTTGGTCGTGTTTACTTTTATGCGCCAGGTTGTACACCACTGTTCAATTTCAGTGAGCGCAGTCTGGAGCCTGGTAGTGGCTAGCTGTAGGTTATGAGATCTGCTATACAGTACAGTGTCGTCTGCATAGCAGCCTAGCTTGACTAGTCTGTGTGCGGGGCGAGGCATGTCGCGTACATATATATTAAATAGTACAGGGCCTAGGATGCTGCCCTGCGGCACTCCGGCTTTAATTAATTTTAGGTCAGACGTTGCCCCTTCAGATGACACTCTAAAGGTTCTGCCTGCTAGATAGGATGCTATGAGTTTAGTGTAGCAATCCGGGAAGTTTGCTGCATACATTTTATGTATGAGCCCTGCATGAAAAACTCTATCAAAGGCCTTTTCTACATCGAGAAACGTAGCAACAACGTAGTCTTGGACGTTGAATGCGCTGGTTATCTCTTCAGTAAGACGGACCAGTTGGTGGGTAGTCGAATGAGCACTGCGAAAGCCAAATTGCTCATTTGGCAGCAAGTTTTGTTCGTGTATGTGTACTTTGAGTCTGTGTAAAATTATGCGCTCCGCAACTTTAGACACAGTACTTAAGAGGCTTATTGGCCTGTAATTCTGGGGCAGTGTTTTGTCCTTGCCCGGCTTGTGGAAGACTATCACTTTAGCTTCCTTCCACTGGGAGGGAAAAATATTCAGTCTGAGCATTGCATTAATGCATTCAGCCAGATATTCTAAGGCTTCGTCTGGAAGCTGTTTGAGAACAACTGCTTGTATGCCGTCGTTCCCAGGGGCTTTTCGCGGCTTCGTATTCTTGATAGCACGCTTAATTTCTTGGGCCTGGGTGGGGAGAGGCTCAGAGATAGTGGGCTGGTGCAGTTTAGCGCGGAGTTCGCGGTAAATTTGTGCAGTGAATGGCCTGTCACAAGGCTGCAAATTGGGCTGGAATGCTGTTTCTAAGGTGCTTGCGAAAGCATGCGCCTTGTCCTGGGGAAGAAATGCAAGTCCATTATTTGTTTGGAGGGGTGGAATTTTATCAAATTTATTTAAAATTCGCTTAGTCATTGCCCAGGCACTCCCGTCCTGTACATTGAGCTTCGCGATTTTGGCTTCCCACTGGCTGCTACGCCACAACGAGAGTTCATCTGATATAGCAGTTTGAAGCTCGTTGATTCTGCGTTTGATAATGTGCGTGCGTCGCCGTGTGTATTCGCGGCGCAGTCTGTTCTTTTGCGATATCATATCGCAAATGTATGCTGGCAGCTCGTCATGCACTAACTTAACCTCCTTTTCTGGGATGCACTGGCTAATTCCGTCTTGAATTTTCGCGGTAAAATTGGTTATAGCGTTTTCTAAATTATCACTATTATTTATTTCATCAAGTTCGGAAAGATTTAATGACAAATAGTTTTTAAAACTAACCCAATCTGCATTTTTGTAATCCCTGGCTTTACGAGGTGGGTTCGATTCAGCATTTGCGTCGTAAAAAATTAAATGAACAGGGAAGTGGTCAGACGTTAGGTCGTGTACAACTTCGAGTTCGAATCCCGAGTGCACACGTTTATTAATAACGATGTCTAGAACATCTGGGAGGACCCCCACACGCCCTGTGTCGTGTGTGGGCTCCATGGGAGCATGAATTTGGTAATTGTGAGTTAGTTGGTGGTTATAGAGAATTGTACCATTCTGTGTGGCTCGCCTGCTGTTCCACTCTCTGTGTTTAGCATTTATGTCTCCTAAAGCGAGGAAGGTCGGGGCCGCCCCATACAGGGCGTCCAGATCCGCCGCACTTAGGGACCTACCTGGTCGCGCATACATAGAAATTAATTTTACATTTTGCCTGTTAATATTTAGGTTAATTGCTATTGCTTCGAGATTCTGAAAATCGGGGAGCTGCCATTCTGTGTGCTTTATGCTTTTATGGACAACAAGGGCTACTCCCCCGCCTCTATGATTTACTCTGTCGCGCCTATAGATTACGTAATTTAATATAGTAATTCTATCATTCGGAGTTAAGTGAGTTTCATTGATCGCAGCTATTTTTATTTTGTATTTTTCTAAGTGGTGAATTAATTCCGGTAGTTTATTTTTAATGCCGCGTGCATTCCAGAATAGGAGGGACTTAAGACTATGGGCCGCGGTTGGTATGCAACACTGGGCCGGATTACGAGCTGCCATTGAGCTTGGCAGCCAGTGACTGGACGAAGCCCATCATCGCATGGACTTTTTCTGTTAGGGAAACAGATGGGTCGCACCATATAACCATAAGCTGGCACATGGGGACGATTGTGGCCGCCAGATTTTCATCCGTGTTGAAAGTGCGCGACTGCTCGAGCACTTTCTGGAAGTCAGCCAGGCCCGGTTTCGAGGCTGGCTGTTGTTGGGGCGCGGGCGGTGCAGTTGGCAGCACTGGAGCTGCGTCTACCGCCATGCTCGTCTCAGGTGCCGGGGCTACCTGCGGCCGGGAGAGCGCGGTCGTGCGCTTCGCCGGGGCTGGCGCAGCCTTAGCTGCTACGAGCTTATCCTGGGCAGGCTGTCGCGGCCTGTCCTGCCCAGGCTGCGGGGGCCTTTCCTGAATGGGTCGCGGGGGTTTGCCTTGGCCATTTTTGTGGCCCGTCGGGTGTTTCTTGAACCCCTTCCGCTGCCAGGGGTTGTTTGCCAGCACTGGGTAGTCCAGCTCGTTGTAGCTGGGCTCGCAGTGCTGCTCCAGGGGCGCGAATCGGTTTCCACCTGCCTGCTGCAGGTAGTCGCCGAAGCTCTGGGGAGGAGGGTACCTCGGTGGACCCCAGGGGTTTTGCCTCGGGGGGCCGAAGTAGCCCGGAGGGGGCCGTGGCGTCGGTTGCGGCTGGGGCTGCATTGCAGCTCGCCTGTTGTCGCGCAAGTCGCGGCGAGACTGTTGCTCGCGCTGCTTGCGCACCTGGGGCGGGAGGTGTCTGCGGGTCTCTTTTTTATAGACCTGGCAGCCCTTGTAGTTCGCGCAGTGTGCCTCCTTACAATGCGCGCACTTTTTGTACTCCTGATTGCCCCCATTGGGGCAGTCGGGAGCGCGGTGTGGCCCGCTGCACCACCGGCACACAGGGGCCGCGTGGCAGGCCTTGCCGACGTGGTTGTAGCGTTGGCAGACGCTACATTGGGAGGGGCCTGAGGGGCGACGATAGTCGTCAACACGCACGAGCATGCCGGCGAAATCTTTGAGGCCGTAGATGCGCTCAGAGTCGCAGCTCTGAGGCACCTCTATCACTAGTGCATCGCACTTTTCGCGGCGTTGCCGGTTCTCCAGGAACCAGTGGTTCTGGACCGGCAGGTTGAGTGAGCTGAATTCCTCCTGGAGGAACTCAGATGGGGTGTGGCGGTGCACTCCGCGCAATACAAATTTCTTCGGCACTTCGTCCCGCTGAAGAAGGACGGAGTGCTGGGCTCCTATTGCCTTAAGGGCCTGGACTGCCCTTTGGTAGTCCGGGACGGACGCAGGATTAACCTGGATCTCGTCCTTGCCACGGTTCTGGCAGGTGAACATTTCAGCCAGGGCCTGCTTGAGGGCGGTGTACACCCTTGGGTATGTGTGCCCCTGGTCCAAGAAGACGAACAGGGGCTTCACTCGGAGCTTTTTGAGCGGTGCCGCAGCTCCGGCGGCATGGCCTGCAGTTGGTTGCGGGCGAGGGGGGGAGGGGCATGCCTCGTCGTCGCTGCTGCCTGCACCGGACACCTCCGTGTGCAGGCGCTTGTTGCGCTTACCAGTGGCAACACTCCAGCCACTGGATTGATCGGTGCTAGGCCCTGAGGGGGCCTCGCTTTCTGTCATCTCGACAGCGTCGCTCATGTCGTCGTGGTAGCCTACGCTCGGGTCCACCCACTGACCGTCCCCCGGGGCTAAGTTAGCCGGGTTCAGGCTAGGCTATAGGGGAGCTAGCTCCCCGGGTGTTGCCGAGTTGTTGGTTGCCAAAACTTACTTCACCGCAGCTCACTCTTACCGCCTGTGCGCATGTAGCACACAGGCACCTTTCAATACACCGCTGGGTAGCACTAAGAAGTGCTAACCACAGCTTGGGCGTCGACGATCTATAAATTCACGGCGAGCAGCTCCGGGACACGTCCGTCCTCTACCGAAGCGCAGCTGGAACTCCTTTCGCCTTTTCTCCAATGTGTCCTGTTTTTTTTTTTTTTTCCTAACCTAACTAAAAACTAAGTGTGTTTGGGAGGGGTCCGGGTTAGGGAGGGACCTAAGTGCGTCTCAGGCCGAAGCCTATCACGCCTTAGTCATGCTGGGATTAGCCATGCAGGGAGAGGGTCACATGCATCGTGTGCTAGGAGGGGATTGGCCAGCCATGGCAGCGATTGTTGCCATGACTAACTCCCCTCACTCTTATCTCTAGTCTAAGCTACTAGTTAAGTTGGGCCCAGGTAAAACCTGCATAGACACAGGGAAAACCCTGGGCACTTTCATGCGGGATGCAAGTTTGCATGCATTAGTGTAGGAGAGTACAGGAGATAGAGGATGGTCTGGATGAAGAGTTGGCCAGAGTAGAAAGAGTCTACCATGCGGGGGTTGGGCACTTGGATGTGTCCTGTTTACGCATGCGTGGCATCTCTCTGGTATGTTGCGTACGGTACAGAGAACTCGGCCGGCATGTGGCGGCGTACTGCTCAGGTTTCACACCGCCATGCTGCAGGGATAGGCAGGTCGCGCCGGTTGGATCACGCCTGCGCATGACGCCACACACAGATTGGGGCAGACGACAACATAGCGGGGTTCGAGGTTATTGTTGTGCACCGCGCCACGGGAGTATATTCGCAAGGAAATGGCGTTCTTACAAGTACGTATTATTTCAATTACTAGTGTTAATCAGTATATTTAAACAGTGTTGTATGAGTATTGTTTTAGCTGTGTAACTAAATATTTATTGCTGGTATGATACTTTTCACGCTTTAGTTTAACATTTGTAATTATTTGTCATGAGTTATTATTTGATCAACTAAATAACACACCGTATTATAGTTATGAGCCCACGAGCATGTAAATATTTCGAGTCCAACAGAGAATATGCTAGTTAAAAGAAATTCAAACAAATATCGTGCGTGGAATATTATTAATTTATAAAATCTGAAACAATTGTTTCCAATATGGCCTCGTGGCTGTGCGCTTAGCATCGCAGACTACGGATCAAATTCCGGCGGCTGAAATTTTTTTTGTACTTGTAAAAATAAATACGGGGCGCACGACACTTCAAATGTAATAAATATATTTGAATTAATGAATGCAAATAAAAGTAAATTATTTAATTAAATTGTAGATTTCATTTCACTCCTTTGTATCCATACAAAATAGTGATAATTCAATAAAAATGATTCAATTTTATTCATAAAAATATGCAGAGGTAGATTTTATCATACAAAAGATAGAAAAATTTTTAAAAAATTTCTTCCTCAAAGAATATAATTTTTTTAATGCCTAAATGGTTTCTTTGCAAAAACCTATTACGGTTAAGTCTCAGACCGAATATGATATTTCATTTTCTTCTGGATCAGTCATTTCATAAATGTTTTGTTATGACGTGGTCACGTTAAACTATCGTCCGTAAACCGACTTTACAGGCAACTAATTTTTTTAAACAATTTTTCCAGGAATACAATTTTTTCCCCATACATTTCTCACATGTTCAGTAATGATTCCAAATATTGTTATAAAGTAGTCTATATATAGGTGTGCAATTGTGAAAGCGAGTCATCAGTGGTGCGACGTTCGCTGGTACAGTTCGTGCGGTATATATCATGTAAGTGCAAGGCTTTGAATAAGTTATTTTTTTTTCTTGGAAAAAGGGTTGAGGTCAAACTTTCCGTCAAACAGTAAGCGAATATTTTAAGTTAAAAATGGCTTTTATATTTAAAGTTAAACAGCACTGCAATATTTATAAATGAAACATTTTGAGAATGTCTTGTAGACATTATCACACAAAATAAATGCATTTTTAAGACATACATCAGTAAAAAACCCGATCCCTTGAATTAAAAAAAAATAACTTACGTGAATAGAAACCAGTTAGATATTTTAAGTGGCATTTAAGTCTGGAATTGGGATCCCGTTGACTAGATAAGACTAAAATGTAAGAAAACACATAGTGATGCTTCCAATAGAATTAAAATTAAATACGTAACATTGTTGTAGGGATTTACTGTTTTCCCGCCTCGAGTTGCAATAATTTCAGTTGCGGTTTCCTAGTTAAAAATTTATAACACACACTTGTATTAAGAGTGTGGGGTGAGGGTGAGGTGAGCAAAATCTCTTGATGGAAGTTATACATTATATGGAAAAAGTGAAGAAACCTGAAAGAAAAGAAAAGAAAAATCTATTCACTTCCTCTCTTGGTTTTATTTTTCGGTGCAGAAGGAAGAGAGAGAGAGGAAAAAAAATACGAACGTATTGGGGAAAAAGTAATAGAAGCGTTTTGCTCTTCTACCTACTCGGTTCCTACTGACAGCAGACATCTTTCCTCTAGGCGGTGTGCGCTATGGAGAGAAAAAGAAAGAGAGAGAGAAAGATACAGGGCAAAAGGAGAGAAAGAGACGGAAAGATCCAGCGGGCTGGAAAACTCGTCGCTAAGTTATTGACTGCATGGTGTGGCTGAACTTCTCTTCATCCCTTAAAAAACTTCTTCCCTCCGAAAGGCTCTCATATTTCCCGGCCTCCGGGGACACATCTAACCTTTTCCCCCTCCCTCCGCGCGCCCCCGCGGTGCTTCCCGCAGGAACAGAAGAAGACTCGGGTTCAATTTCCATGATCTACCGGAGGGTCGGTTCAGGACGGCTCGTCGCGCGGCCTGGTCATGGCGAGTCGTGTCGGACGGCGTGTACGACAGGGCGCCCCGCGCTGCCCGGAAGGGGGGGGGGGGACGCTGATATCACCGCCCTTCCTCGTCGGAGCACTGCCGTCCGCGGGGTGTGCGGGCGAGCGTCGCCACTACACGGAGAACACCTTCTCAGCTTTCACAAAGTTGTCAACACTCTACAACACATGGCTATGGCTTATCCAGATAATACTGAGTATTTACTACGAAAAATTACTCATTATTTTATATTTTGATTGATGTTTCATTCAAGCGTAATTTTTTTTAAATCATTAAAAATTTAATTGAAAATGCCATAATTTTACTTCATTTTGTTTTATTATGCTTTTTAATATGCGCAGTTCTTACTAGAAAGATATTCAGGGAACCGTTTACAATTTACTTTAACTATAGGAGGTACTGGGACAACACAAAGCATAAATTTCCGGGTAAGAACCCGATCCTAGTATTACTGCGGACACCTTTTTTTGTAGTGATACAATTGTTTGTTTTTTCAGGTAAATGTACAAATTTACAAATATCTGTAGTTGTACATGAATATTTCTGTTTTATTTACAAAACAAATTGTTTCATAGTGTGGGCACGATGTCTGAGACTGGCCTGCATCTTGCTGAATGCCATGGCATTATCGCATGATGCCCACCACCGTGGCTGTCTCTCGAGCTGTGAACTTCTACATCATACCCATCCTCCCAGCTACCTGCGAAGTAAACCTTCTGATCTGATTCCTTGGTACTCGATTATATTTTCCCTGGCTGGTTGCTGCAGTGGGACAGTTGGCTGGAGGGTACTGGGTCAGTTAGATCTTGGGCCCCCTTTTTTCATTGGAGTCAGGTGGTGCCAGGAATACCGAGCTTGGTTATTCCTGGATAGTCGACCGTGTTCGTGTAGCGGCAGCGTACCTGGCTTTTGGTTCTGCAAGTATTGGGTTGAAGTCCTATAACAGAATCCATATCACCTCCTACCCATTCTTCCAGCATGACATTGGGAGAAGTTAAATATGTTTTAAATACCATTTGTAACTATTTCATAATACATAACGTTCGACGCACATTTTTTCTTATGCGACGCTCAAACATTTTTATGTAGTTAGTGGTTCTGATGAGTGAAACTTTCCTGATGGAAAAGAATATTCCTCATAATCATTGTTAAGTAACATACATAATATATTCATTGTCATGAACAAGTCCATATTTCTGACGGATTCATGTAAAACATTGCACTGTAATTTCACAGAAATAAAAATTTGATATAGTATAGTCGTTTTATTAAATAAATGTTAAGTCAAAAATTTACCAGTATTTTTTAAAACCATCTTTTAGGAAAAGTGCACTCAATCGTGCACTTGACTATCAAAGCCAGAAAGATGAGACATCAGAAATACACTATAATGAATGAATGAATTTAGGTTTAAAGTCCGTCGATATCGGGGTTATAAGAGACGGATTTCAGGTGAAACGGCAGGATGGAGCAGCGATTGAACGCAATGGTGGGGGAAACGGGAGCACCCAGAGAAAACCCACCGACTCTCGGCAACGTCCACCACGTTTCACACTTGCAGAAGGTACGTTTTTACCCATCGCTGAGGATAAAACCTAGACCGTTTTGTTCTTTGATGTGTTGAGACGAATTATCTATACTAATATTATAAAGCTGAAGAGTTTGTTTGTTTGTTTGTTTTTTTGAACGCGCTAATCTCAGGAACCACTTGTCCGGTTTGAAAAAATCTTCAGTGTTGGATAGTACACTTATCGAGGAAGGCTATAGGCTATATTATATTATCAATAACATTAGGGATCCTTACTAAAAGTCCAATTTAGTATCAAATGCGTTGGAGGGGGTTAGATACAACATGCAGTACACGTACGAAGTGTGTGTTGACAATGCCGCAGGCGCTAGAAGTTTATTTCCTATTGTCTATTAACATTGTTTCCACGCACTAGAAGCCTTATCATTCTTAATTTTCCCATACAAGTAAAAAATACCCAACGAAGCAATCAGTACCCTCATAAGAATTCAATAAGTATTTAAATACTTTTTATCACTTTAAATCGCAAACCTAAATTATTGTTTTTTTCCTCTCTCTGTGTTTAATTTATTTTGTTTTCTTTTACTAGAATTATTTTTATTATTTTAAATTAATTTTAATTTTTCGGACCATCAATAATTTTCCTCATCCGTTACCATTCTGACAAGGACTTGTATCTATCTCTCTCTCTCTCTCTCTCTCTATATATATATATATATATGTGTGTGTGTGTGTGTGTGTGTGTGTGTGTATGGCTTGGTTCTAAAAAGGCCAATGTCAAAAATAACAGTTCCGAGATATTAACCTCTGAATATGTTTTATTCTTAAAATATTAATGGCAAAGAAACTATGCACACCAATGTTATGATACTTCCCCAATACAAACTGGAGTCCATGACGAGTATAGTACACCAAGTCCAACTTCTCTAGACACATTAACCAAAATATTAATGACATTGGCCCTTATTTCGTTCAAAAAGGGATAAAATTGCTGACATTGGCCTTGTAAAAGCATACAAAATACATAATTAAAACCTTTAACTACTATTTAGACATATTTATTAGATGAAATAATTTCAGTTCTTATCAATTTAAGAGGACTCTTGAACATAATCAGTCAATGCACATTAATATATGAATAATTTCACTAACTAATGTTCTTCTCCACCATTTATATTCTCTTACATTATGCTCAGTAAAAAACAGAAATAAATACATGTACATACATTACATTGTAGCCCAATAAAACAACAAACAAAATAAGCACATATATTGTATCCGCAAGGTTTTGGTTCGTATTAGACAGGTCTAACTTTCACTTTATTCAGTGTCTGCTTCATTTTCTTCACTGTCATCCAGGAGATACCCACCGGTAAGCTCAAAGGATGGTGTGAGTCCCTTCAGGAATGACTCATAAAATTGACGACTGTTGGTATGAATGTAGGGTAAGAGAGACTTCAAATAATTTACCTTCTCTACTGGAAGTGGTAATGGCATACTTGAAATAGGACTTAAGGTTGGAAGCGAATTCATTTTTTTGTGCCTTCGTGACAGATAAAGTGTCTTGAATTGTTCATCATCTTGGAAAGAATATTTGAACTTGATTGTATCGGAACATGAATAATCATATCTCATCCACTTTATTCTCAACCAAGAAATTTTTTCTCCGGTATCAACCTTCCGGTGAACATAATGATTGCTAAGCAATTCCTTGAAGTTCAAAAAGTCTTTCTGCTCCATTTTAACAACTGTTATGGGTGGACGTCGTCGTACCATTCAAATTAGGTTTGCCCAGTCTCTTGGAAGTTCTACATTTACTGTTGTGTTTTTCTTTGTTTTCTCAATTGCCGCGTGTATCGTATCAGCTTCCATATGAGTATGGCCAGGCTCTAGGAATTTATGATTGATGATCAGTGTTCTACCTTGAATGTTTACAGTTTTCACATGAGTCAGTAACATTACGGCCACGTAAATGTTGCGATTTTGGCCAGGACAGGAATCGTTATACATATTCACTTCTTCAATTGCATCAGGTATACTCTGCAGATACTTGTATAAACAGGATGAAATTTCCTGTTTACCTCTTGTTTCAATAGTTTCATCCCAGATTAAACAAGTAGCAGCATTTTTCTGGAGACCTGTCTCATATATTTTTAAGTTAAATGTCTAGAGTTTTCGTTTATAAAATGCTACTCCACTCACAAATAGTGGAGTAGGGAGGCATTTCTGAAGATTAAATGACATTGTTATGCAGTTACTGTTACTTTTACTTAGCAATTTGTCTTTCCTTTTTTCTTCATATGAAGATTTTGCCAGCTCCAAGTGTATCATCTTTTCTTTCTCAGCTTGTTCCAGAACAATTACATCCTTACTGAATTGAAGAAGTAACTCATACCGATCACATTTTCCACATGTGTCATTTTTCGGCTTGAAATTCTGCTTTCAACAATTATCTATATCGATAACTGTCAAATTTTGCCAACATACATATTATTTTTAATTTTCATGATTATGTTTACATGTTTTTTCCAGCAACAACATATAAACATAAAGTAAATATCAGTATATGAGGGGTCACAATTGCCAATGTCATGCAAACTAAGCCAAATATCACAGTACTGTTATTGCTATAATGGCCAATGTGACATTGGCCATTGCTTATTTGGCGCTTGAAAAGACCAATATCAACATTGGCCCTTGTAGCACAAAATGAAGAATTAATTATTGTTGTGACTTTGGCCCCATCATTGGTAAGTTACAAACATTTGCCATTATAGCACAAAATGCACCACGTTTTAAAATGCACATTGGACTTAATAACTCATTTTTGTAAAAAAAAAATTGACATTGGCCCTTTTAGAACCAAGCCACAGATATATATAACCGAAATACCACTCACTGACTCACTCATCACGATATCTTTAAAACTTTACATCCGATTGACTTGAAATTTAGCACAGTTACTCATTTTGTGATGTAGACTCTCACTAAGAACGGATTCTGCGGAAATCCGTTCCCAAGGGGAGTTTCTGGGGTGTAATATATCAAAATTTCCAGTTTTTGGTAGGAAATCACCATGGCAACAACTGTTGCTTTGTTGATGCTTCATTCGTCTCTATGGCAACGACTATTTCATTGTTAGTGCAGTCCTCATCACCGTTGAAATTTTGCGGGCACTTTAAATATCAAAAATTGTCCTTTTTTTCAAGTATATATATTTTACAGACTTGAAACTTCACAGTAATGTTCCTTATGTTACGCAGGATGACATTTTCCGAAAATTAGACCCCATGGGTGGTTAAAACCAGGAAACAGTGGGTACTTTGCATGAGAACAGGATTTTGCATTGTTCATGCCTTCTGCGTCTCCATGGCAACGGGCATCGCGCGGCAGTGGCGTACCCACAAGGAGGGGCATGTATAATGAGCGGCGCCAGAGTTATCTGCCTGTAGACTGCCGTAGCGAAGTACGGGTACATCAGTTGTACGTTGCGTGCACGAGTCGGGAAACCATCGGTGCTATTAATTTTCTCTCCGGTACATTATACAGCATTGTAATAAATTTTCACTGAATTTTTTTTTATTTACCATTACTGTAAACGGGAGATGTGGCTTAATTTTTTTCCCATAGTATAGCCGTGCTAAGCCGAGTCGGGCAGCTAGTTTTAAAATAAGTGTACTGGAGAAACGCTATCAAATTTCATCCAATAAATTTATAGGCATTACATTTTATTTATCCTTGAAAAATAAAATAAAAACTCTACCTTTATTTGCTATTCTGTATTTTTTTATCCATTATTTTAAAAATAATAATCGCCAAACGGCTAATTGTAGTTTCAGGGGAACTAACTGTTGCGATACGAAGAAAAGTTATAAATGATATATTTCCGGCAACAGGATACACTATAAACGTAAAATTGTAAAATCTTATACAAATATGTTAAAACTTCTTCAACAGTAAAAACAGTTTGACAAGTTTTGCAATCATATGTATTTTATTGATGAGTAAATATCTTAATATTCGGTATGAGGCACTTGGCAGGAGTAATTTCGTGAATGGAACGGCAGTCTATTGTAACGGAAACGTGTAAACACGGTGCTACCATCTGCGGAAGTCTCAGAAAACTAAAAAAAAGGACGTATCTATATGATTCACTTGTATATATTAAATATCGCAAAATCAAGGAATGTACTAAGCGTATTGATGTGTTAAACTAAACGTTATAATTGTAAAAATATAATTTTATATTTTATGTCATAATTTATCGTCATTAAAACAAATAATGACAAGTAAAAATACGTATTACAATTATGATAACCCTAAGTTAACACTGAAATGTAGAGATAGCACAGCGTTCATCATACTCTAGAGACACGAGAAATTGTTAGCCTACATATATTCGACACCATGTTGAATAAGAGAAATTCGTGAAGGAATATTTACTATTAAATCTTAAATCTTGATTCAGCTAAATATGGTTAAGGCTTGTTTGTATAAAGTATTTTCAGCCTGATTTATAGCGTTATAAAAGCCTTAGAAACCAACATGTTATATATCTTTGACATCAAGTTTGTTCCAACACAAATTTCCTGGCTAGTAAATTATACATAAGTCTTTTCAAAGTTGCGAATATATTTTTTTAAAGGTTATTCAAGTTTAAAAAATGTATTCCAGGATAGTTTCACTGCCATAAGGTTTAATTTTTCACATCAATACGCTTAGTAAAACCCCTGGTGTTCACGAAAGTTAATATAAACGGGTGCATGTTGCCACACATGGGTTTGCCATCTTGACGACTTCGACTAGTGGCTATATCAGTTTTTGCATGCATGCGCATTGGACATTCAACCTGGTAAATTTCCGTTCTGTAATGCCCACTTTCGTCATTTAATTTTTGGTGCAGGCAATGATATTTTCGAGCTAGGAGGCAATTTCACAAGTTCAGCGTTGAGGCATTTTCATGTGACGCGTTCCATACTCCTTTTGTTCGGCTAACCCTGAGAAATCAATAGATCCATCCTGTTAAACCGAGTTATAGTTTGGTTTTAAAAAGAGGAAAAGATTTTACAGTTGTTTACTTAATGAATACTTTTCATATATGTTTCACGGTCGGCATCATTTTAAAGAATTCTACATTAAATTTCGTGTCCGAGTTTCGTATTAATTTCATTTGCATTGTAGAAACACGTGACTGCTCATTACCGAGGTTATATATTTACACATAACTGGCTAGTACTGAGAGACTCGCTCACATTTTTTGAGTACTTTTTTCTACAGTTTTATATTTAAACTGCAAACATTTCACGGTGCAGTTAACCATCTATCTGATACAGGGCCGGATTTAGGGGAGATCAACCGGGGCGAGAGCCCCGGGGCCTCCACAAACGGAGGGACTCCACAAACGGAGGGCCCCCACAATAGAGACTTCGGAAAAAAAAATTTCAAATTCCGACAAGTAAACACTAGTAAACATATTTTCTTTTGATATTCTTTTTTCGCTGTTTTACCTTTACCTACAGTACTTTGTACATACATGATTATATTATTGTTAAATATTAACACTGAAATTTAATTTCATATAATTCTTGTCTCCGATTATAATTATGTATGTTTTTTTAATACTAAGAGAATCTACTTGATTTCACAATAAATTATTTATTGGAAAGCTCGAATGAAAAAAAACTTTCATTTTATTTGGAAAATAATTTGGGGCCAAGGGGCCTCCGCTCCTCTGCTGCCCCGAGGCCTCCAGACCTCTAAATCCGGCCCTGATCTGATCTTTAATGCACGTGGAATAAGTACATATTCTATCTAGATAGTAACTTTATTTCTCTTGTGAGAGATGCAATTATTGTTTTAAAATATTTACTAATAGCCCTACAATCAGGCTTTTTGAAAATTTTAAACCAAAGGGAAGTGAGAGACAATAGGATACATATTCTCACACTTCCCCCAAAGTTATATTCTATAGACTATAGGTACCTGCTTTGTGATTTTGAAGTCACACTTCAAATACTAATTTTTCTTTGTGATTGTGATTTTTTTTAAAATATGTAAATAAGCGCTTATCTATGTTGTCAACCTAAAACATCGGTTTCAAAAACGTAAAACCTTCTATATGAAAGAGTAAATATACGGACTTTAAGACATTGGCAGGATCTTCGTGAAAACTTTCTTTGGATTTTGAATTTCGAGTTCTATGTTTCGTTGTAAATAGTGTGGATGAAGAATAGTGAGTTTGCTGTGCATTTGAAATGATTTTTTAATGTTTTAGCTAATACTCCATAACAATCGTAAATTCGTGTTGAATGTAAATAAATAGAGAATTAAAAAATCTACGAAAAAGCTTAAAAATGTTGTAAGCAACATTCTTTGCCAATTTAAGATAATTATTTATAACTGTTCTTACAAAAGTCATATTAGATTATTGACCAAACCCTCAAGAACATGGTAGATATATTTACATTAAAAACACTGTTCATCACTCCACGTAGCTGTTTATCACGTGAAAAATGGAATACAGAAATCAGATGTCGAATCAGTTGTAGTCAAACCGAAGGTCCAGTTAGCTGCAAATATGGATAAATCTTTGTTTATTTGAGTTGAATTATTTGTTTAAAAATCCGTAAATTTACTATGATTTCCTTCATCGAACCTTTAGTTTTTTAGAACGAAGAAGATGAATGGAATTTATTATTTTATTAATTTTACTTTGGAAAAGAAAATAATGGGATGAAGATACATTCTACTCCTTCCAGGATCTACAGCTGACCTTTTAAATGTATTGTCAATATCATACCTGGCATTTTCTTACCTCCAATTGACCCTTACCCACGAAATATCATATGGAGTTATTTATTTTATAGTGTATATGTTTCGCGTTCAGTGATGTGTACGGGAAAATATGTTCTAGTTTTGTTAATTGTCACTCTCGCGTTAATAAAACTCAGCGAAACTCATTTTAGAGAAAAGGCGGGAGATACGGTGAGTGGTCCCGGCTTCGCGTTGTAATCAAAGAGTTGGCGGAAACTCGTCCTTCCAGCTTCCCCTTCCACCCCTCTTCCTGACAAACAACTAGGCGGTGGGGAAATGCAAGGGGCTATATCATAGTAATTAGCGCAGGGCCCTGGGCACTCCTTCTCCCCCCCCCCCCAGCACATGCGACCGTCCATTAAGAAGTTAAACAATGTAATGGAGTCTGTATGCTCGCGCCTTCCATCTCTGGAGACCTCTCTTCCTCTCCAGGGCAAACCCACGGCTCCAGGACTGTCAACTTTGCTCTAATGCGGCCGGGGGCTAACACACATGCTTATTACACGTCGCCGCAAAACTCCGTCCGCCTCTGAGTGCGCTTGCGTGTGAAGAAGAAGAATTTACATTCAGACACCATCTTGGAAAACCTGTTTATACTACCAAAACACAACTAACATGGTCTTCGTTTAAGAACGCACATTATTTAGTGCCATTTCTGGAATTTAAAGTAATCGAGTCGTTTCTTCTCTGTTTTTACATGCAGTGTAAGTGTTAAAAAATCTCAATGCTACAAACCATTATGCACCGTGTGTATACATATGTACATAAGGAACGAAAATATTGATTTTAAAAGTCTAGAATTCTTATAAGGCTCAAAAGTTGCATATTTGCTAATCAAACGTAGGATCGAGATAAATGCGTTCTTCTGTCACACAGAAACATGTTGGCTGTGATAGTGGACGAGTGACAACGAATACGAGTGTTAGGCTACAGGACGGTACGAAAGAATATTACTCAAAATGAGAAGGGGAAGCCTTTTAGAAATGTTACGATTTCCTCAATAAATCTTGATTTTCTACTCCATTATCGGAAGGTTTGACAACAGTGTCTGTTTCATCCGTTCTGCGAAATAATACAATAACTGAATTTAATTTGGTCAATTTTTCACACCATACCCAAACTGTTGAAAGATAAGTCTACTTTCCACAGAGTTAGTGAAAATTTGTGGGGCCAAGATAAAAACCGATTACTACATTAGAGCAACCTTGTTATTAAAATCAATGATGCAAAAATTAAATAAAAAATTTATATTTCAGATTACCTCCATGATATAATCAAATGATTTCTCACACCTTAATTGGTTGGATGGTTGTGCACGGTTTGAGTGGAACTCGAATTGCAGTCACCTCCTACAGGGCTACCCATATAGAAGGTGGGGGGGGGGGGGGGGTCAGAAGGGTCAGATTGTCCCGGGCCAAAAAATACTTAACTGTAAAGGGGCAACGTCTACAGCGAAATCAAAAAAGGGAAGAAATTTTTACTAACTAAAACTGACATATTATATAACCCAAATATTTTTTCACTTGCGTAATGGGATTTGTTTACATAGTAATGAAGATGTTTGTTAAAGTTATTAAAAATTTTAGTCATATGATTCCCTAGGTACTGCACATTTCAGAGACAATAAAATAAAAACCTCTAGCCTGTAATGGCCTGAGCGGCTTGAGTCAATGCCATTTGAAGGGAAAAGGGAAGCTTAGACTGGGCTGTACGGTACAGCCCAGTCCCTGTACGCCCAGAGCATGATAGCAGAGCAGTCGAGGCTTTATTGGTTTGTTACGGGCCTGTACCCCCTACCCCTCGTTCACCCTGCCACCCTCCCGCCAGTCCTACCACGTCTAGACTGCATTACATTGTACCTTCTAGGCTACTTTGTTTGTGAGAAAACAATGTCGAGTTTCTCTATAGTATCAGTCTCTTACTGAAATTTGCCAATACAACATTTGACAACAGGGAAACGTATAAAACTGTTCTGTCTTTATTTAGGAAGCCTAAAATCTCCATAACTCCTAACCAATATCACCTCCGATCTTTACTAAGGATAAACTATGGTAGGCCTAAATCTTGTTTTAGGGTTTTACTTTTACGAGTACCAGTAGACAGACTGAAATGTTTTATTTTGTTTCATTAAACATCATTAAATGTTTTTTTTTTTGTTTTATGTTTATTCCTTGATAGTTGTTGCCGAATTCCTCTTATTCCAACTCTTCTCAGCTAAAGTATTATTTTTTAACAGTCAAATTTTAAAATCAGTTAGCCCAAATAAACATAAACACAGGAAAAATTTACGCTACCAGAGATTAAAATAGGCCTTAGTTTAAATTTTTGTTAACTTATAACAAAAATTATTGAAATTAAAACCCATTAAGAAATAACAAACAAAAACTTTATTAAATGAAGGTAATACATTGTAGGCCAAAATTTAATATATCAGGACGAAAGGATAACATAATATTACGATGACTGCAAGAGTTTTGAACTGCCTTATTGTGGTAAAATATCTCCGGGTCCGTTTGTCCGTATAACAAAAAGAAAAAAATTAGAACTTGGGTTTAATTTAAAAATTTAAAATTATGTGTGATTTTGTGTATTTTTCTTTAAAGTATCAACAGTTGTTCCAATCCTAAAGACGATAGGGGACCCATGCCTCCCTCCTGGGTCGATATTTCGTCACTGGTTTTGATAAGTGTTGTGTTTTTTCACGGAAACAAAATAGAAGATAAAAATTAAGTTTTTTTTTAATCTGTGGCGGAAAAAGAAAGAAAAAAAATTATATTTTATGCGTGAGGAAAGAGAAAAATGCACCTTTCATGACTTTCTAAAAGGATAATCTGTGTCTCCAAGCAAATTGACTAGTGAAGGTACAAACCCAGTAAAATAAATATCTGAAGATGACAGTATAGGCCATTTGAATGAAGGATAACGACATATTGACACTAAAAATAATACAATTGGGGGAGGTATTCAACACAAAGTCCCTGAAAAGATTATATTTGATGGAAAATCTGAGGGTCCATCACCAAGTTCTTCCAAAATGTCTTCTAAAGCACTAGTGTAAATCATGATAATAGTGGTTTATATTAAGAAAATCATTAAAGATTTATGAACATTGTATATAATGACCCTGCAAAATGGAAATATCTGGTTAAAAAACAACGACAGTTAATTGTTTTAAAAGGGCCTCTTCCTACTCCTGAGATCTTGCCGCGAGATAAGTCAGGTAGGCCTTTCCTCAAGGAATCTTTTTTTAAACACCAGACTAATGGCGAAAGTTTAAGAAGAGATTGGCTCTTTGGAGCGAAGAAGCAGCTTCTCTTTTTTATTTTCCACGTATATTTTTTAAATGTAATGAATAAGTTCAATCATCATAATTATGTCAAGCTGGTGTTAACGATATTTGGAAAAAAATAATATGAAAAAATTAAAATCCATGAATCGAATTCTTGTCATTTGAAAAACTACATTAATGGGAAAGACCTTCGTTTTTCACTTCAAAGCATGGGAGGCATTGGCCTTTCTTTACAGCATAAGCATGAAAAGGAAACATGGAGAAATAATTTTAAAAGCTGTTGTTGATGTGGTGGCTTTTTTAGCCAAAGATTTTTGCTATTGTTAAGAACCAATTTCACAATCAACTATTATGACAGTGGCATTTTCTCAGCGACCCTGCAGTTAGTCGGAAGATACAATAATTATGTTAGTCATCACCTTCAAAATATTAGTGACATCAGAGAATCAGGCAAAGAACTTGAGGCTCATAATATTTCTTGGTGAACCCAGAGCGAGTTCTTGATAAATGTGCGCTAATGAAGTTACAAATTCAATACTTGAGAAAATAAAATCAGCTCACTACTACAGCATAATCATAAATGGGACACTAGATAAGTCTCATTAAGAACAATTAGTATTTGTCATTAGCTATTTCCTGGTTCACAGTGAAAAGTGGAAAGTGAAATATTTGTTAAATTATCTGACTTTAAAAAGAAAACAGGACCAGAAATAACGAATCAAGTAAAAGGTGTATTAAGTGAATTTCAGTTTGATTTTCCAAGGCTATGACAAAGCTTTTAACATATCAGACAAGTTTAAAGGTGTCCAGACGAAGATTTTGGATGAAAATCCACACGTGTATTTCCCACCTTGCTGTGCCCATATCATAAATGTAAGTGTTGCGCATACAATGGAAACAGGCATTGAGATGAAATCTTACTTTGGGAACGTTCAGAAGCTATATAACATATTTTTCGCATGCCCTGCAAGATGGAAGATTCTTCAAGACGAAGTTGGAATTTCTATTCATTCAGCTTCAAAAACAAGATGGAATGCAAGAATAGAAACTATCATTCCTCTAGCAAATAACTACCAAAATGTATTGTCAGCACTGAATACATTGAAAGATCTTGATCTACCAGCTGAAGTTCAAGCTGATTTTAATCGCTTCATCGAATGGATGAATTCTTATGAATTTGTTATTTATATCACAGTATGGTACAAGCTTCTCCTAAAGTGTATCGGAATATAAGACAAGATTTTAAAAAGTCATAATCTTTGCCTTCCTGAAGCAACTAAATATACAAAAAATCCTTATGGTTGAAATTCGGTTCGTAAGAAGTTCATAGGTTAAGCTTATTGAAGAATAACAAAAATTTAGCTATGGAACTTCAAATTTATCCCCAGTTAAAAATATAAAGGCTCAGAAATAAAAAAAAATATTTAATGACAGTAGTGTAGGTAAATAGTTCCTCCAGCGCCAGGGTGCATGGTGTGGAGCCAGAGCCGAACCACCATCTTGGATTGTAAAGTAACCTTGGCCATATTGCATGACCTTGACCTTGAACTTTGACCTTGACCTTTGACCCGGCAGCCATTTTGGATCCATCTGGGATCTTCCATCTTGAAATCAAGCCCCACTCACTAATGATGCACTTTTCGTTATGCCCGCCATCTTGGATGTGTATGACACCACAGTTACACTTTTCTTTACAGCCACCATATTGAATTCTAATAACATGTCCACCATCTTGGATTTGATTTCAAAGCCATTTTTTTTTCGATTCTGACATCATGTCCACCATTTGGTTTTCGTCTGCTGGAGGCCTCCATCTTGGATGACGACAATTCTGTCATCTTGGATTTGTCTGTTCCAATGGAGGCCGCCATCTTGGATACCGACATTATTGTTTCTGTCGTTTACTTCTAGAGAGCGCCAGTGTCACTCTGTCAAATCACATAAGGTCAGTGTACTATTACCTAATAAAACTATTATGGTACTTATCGACATATTAAAATTATTATTTTTAAATTCATTGGGAGCTCTGTGATTCGAAGCATCACAGCTCTGACCTCTTGGTTGGGAAACCTTAGTCTTTAACCGCGTGGCAATAGAACCAATTACCAGACTGAGAAAACAATCATCTATACTAATAATAAGAGGAAAGATTTGTTTGTTTGAATTGAATAGGCTCCGAAACTACTGGACAGATTAAAAAAAATATTTTCCATTAGAAGCCGACATTCTCCCTGATGAACATAGGCTACTTTTTACCGCGATATTTACTAACTACATTATTTAAGCAACATATTTTAATTTTTTTTTCTTTGTAATTCAGTAACTAGCAATTGTCCGTCGTCGTCATGTCTTTCTAGACGCTCGCGTTCCCACCACCGCCTGCCTCTGTCCCGCGCCCCGCCCACACCTAGCTCGGCTAGCTAGGCAGCAGTATTTGACCTAAGCGTCACTGTGGTGCGGGAGGGGAGTCAGTGTCACAAAATAAAGTGCCGCGCGGCTCACTCGCGCGGTCGGCTCCCTACGCAGCGGTTGTGTGCGATTTCGTATATTTTTCCTTGACAATATTTTGAAGTTTTTATAATTTTTCAATCACCACTTCATACACAGGCTAATTCCTGTTCAAAACTTCGTCTGTTTTTGTTGTATAAGTGCGCACGCAGGACACAATTAATTTTAATATAAAAGATAGACAGAGATGAGCGATATATAGCTATATATAGAGTGAGATAGAGATAGACATAGATAAGTTGAGATAGAGCGAGGTATAGAGAATGAAATGGGTTAGATAAAGAGATATATAGATGTATAGAGTTATATAGAGATTTATATGTAGAAGAGATAGAATAGTGTGATGTATATATGTATATATGTTTATATAAACTGATAAATAGCGATAGAGAGATACATAGATATATAAAGATGTAGATAGAGCTAAATATATGTTAAGAGATATGGATAGATGATTTGTATATGTGTAACTACTTCAAACATATTACAAAACAAAGCTGAATGAGGCATTGCAATGCATGCCGATCATAAGCAAGATAATGGAATCTTTGCAATATGAATAATCTCTTATTTTTCAGCTTTTTTCTATAGTGCTTTAGAGAGTCTAGATTACATACCAACCACCAAATGTGATATATATATATTTATACAGGTAAATAATTATACATTTGCAGATCGTCTGTTGGTATCTGAAAGTGATATAAATTATTTTGCACACTTGACATTCAAATTAATAAAACAATTACTAACTACATCTGATTTCGAAAAAGGTCCCTTTCACCCTGTGTTCAGCCCGGGCAACGCCGGGTACTGCAACTAGTGTAGGCCTAAATATAAAATAACACACACAACCGGTGTTGTATTTTTTTAATTTGAATTAATAATTACATAGTCTGTTCGAGACCAAGCCACCATATTTAATTTCAGTAGTTGCTACCAGGAGCGATAGTTACCTAACACACATGGTGTCTGGTAGAGAGTGCTGTCGCCATCTTGTTTTCAGTAATCGATAAAAGGAGCGCTAGTGTCATGTAATACACATGCCATATGCTAGAGTGCATTACCATCATATTAGTTAAATTTTTGTTTGCTAGAGTAAATAAATCATTTATTGTTACTGTGGCGTCCGCCATCTTGACATTTGAATGTAACCTTGTGAAGTCGCCATTATTTAGCCAGAAATTCGGGACGGATTCCAAAATTCATTAAAAAATTCTACATTTAATATACTGATTGATTCAATCAGTTGCTACCCTTGGTTCGATCCCGGGCTGATGCAAAAAAAATTATTTATCCATAAAATAATAATTTCAATAAATATGATGGAAAGTCCTAAAAGCATCATAGGCTTCTTGACAACCAGCGTCCAGAAAGTCGTTATGTCCACCATCTTGAAAATTCGTAATATTAAACCTAGATTTCGGTAAAAATTGCAACATTTATATAAAAAAAAAGGCACTAAGCAATTCACAGATTGAATTGGTGAATTACTGTCCTTGCTTAGATCCTTGGCCGATGTAAATATTTTAATATTGTGTAAAAAAATACTTATTTAATAAATCATGTACAAAATCCTAAAAGAGGCTTAAGTTCCTCATACCTATACCAGCCTCCCATAAGCCATTAAGTCCGCCATCGTGGAAGTTATAATTTATTGACCTAGAAAATGCGGGAAAGTTCCAAAATTCATCAAAAATTAACTTATTAAATTAATAATTGGCGCGATAGATTTCTGTCCGCAGTGACTATGTTTCTAAATTGTTAAAAATTACGATTTTCCACCAAAATTACGATAATTTATTCCAAAATGCAAGTACTCAAAATAAAGAGCAATTTTTAAATAATTAAAATTTTTCAATTATTAACCAACTAAAATAAATTTTTTTACATCTATTAAAAAGCCTATAACTGATTTTTTTAAATTAATTTTTCATTGAACTTCATATATATATATATATATATATATATATATATATACACCTAGTTTTTAAGTCCTATTAGAATTTTATACATAAAAATCGATTTTGTTCGTCACGCCCTAATATTTATGCAAGATATTTATGCCAATTCACTTAACTCAACGTCAAATTTGGCGCTACAAATAAACAGCTTCCTTCTACACGAGACAAAAACTTATATGGTAGAAATTCTTTGCAGATTAGATCACGTAAGTTTAATTTTGCTGTGGTTTTTTACATGACGTTATTTATGATCAAATCCCGGAACTAAACCCGTAAACACTAACCAATTTAAAGGACGAAAGGTTAGAAACGTGTAAGCTAATATTTAAACGTTATATCAGTACAAACTAAAGTTGTGGTTTGTTATCCTGTAACGCAAGTTAAAGTCAGTAAAATGAACTTTTGTGCAAACTGAAAGCTATCGTAACTCATTGCTCGCAACATAATATATTTATAAGTATATAATAGTTGCCAAACTAATCATTTGCTCACAAGGTTTGTCCAATACTGGTAAGCATTAATGACACAACTGTGTGTTTATTTAGGGGAAAAATATAGATAAATACTTTAAGAACTACTGAAAAATAAACCTTATAATTAATTTTGTAAAAATTGTGGTAGTATTTACTTGGAGGTATTTCAGGAAACCTGAACTAGTTTCAAAATAACTTGACAGGAACTTAAACCCCGGATCTCACGCATACGAGTTCAGTATTCAACTGTATCACCAACTCACATGAAAGTTTACACGTGGATTTATAGTTAAAATATTTTTTCCACAAAACGTTTCTGGTACTAGAGCAAAATAATTGCAATTTTTAAAAAAAATTAGGACCTATAAGTACTCCAAGTCTGATAAACGAACACATAAAATGTTTGATATCAGAAGTCGACATATACTCACTTTATTTGCGACCGCAAGAAGTATAAGGCAGGTAGTAAATATTCTTCAAGTCCTGAAAAATAAACATTTTACAATAAGTGAGTTGTAAAACATGTACGTATCTGTATAAAATTATGTTGTTTTTTAATACACATTTAATGAAAATAAAATATTTCAATTTTTCATAACAAAGTAAAGAGTTTCATAAAAGGAAATTAAAATATCTGTTCCAGAAATTAGTTTGGAAATGTAAAGAATTATTTGAACTTTTATTTATATAAATTTTTGCAGGAACAGTTTCAAACGAGAAGGGGGCGGGGAATGTTTACGAGATTTTGTAGTCAAATCACTAGCCTTCTGCCAAGGCCATCCTTTCTCAGTTTCCGGCGGTGTCTTTGCCGAATTTTTCGCAAGTGGGAAATGCGGTGGACGTAGGCGCTGACCAGTGGGTTTCCTCGGAGTGCCCCATTCTACCTCTGACCACTGACGCATTAAATCACTTTTCCATTCCCACTTCATACCATCTCAAGCCTTCTCCACCCTGACAGTACCACGTGTCACCAGTCCCATTCCATTCCAAATATTTATGTTGACGCTCATTGTCATTACAAATGGATATAATAATGCCTCCACTGTTATTGTTTGATTAAACCACTAATACAAAAAAAACCTGTAAGTAAAATACATAATTTTCGTTATATTATACAATGCGAAAATATGCCAACCTAGTGATCACTACCAAATGCGAGTGCAACTTTGTTTGAGACCAAAAGTATGATTTAAATTTATTGTTAAATGTAATATGTTTTTCAGCAAGGCATTTGTATTATAATGACCACCACCGTATTTTAATAGTAATAAAACAGTTTCGTTATGCGTGTGGAAAATAATAGAGAATATATTAAACTTTGCCCTTACTATCTTTTATATGAAATAAAGAATGGTAGTTTTATTTTTACTATCACGAATGTTGCCTGAAGTTCAGAATATACATGATTTTTTCTTAAATATGCATACATAGGCCAAAGTATATTATAAGATATAATGTTTAATAATTTCAAGCTCACTAATGAAATTAGAAAGAAATATATAGCCCGAAAGCCCAAATGTTTAAGAACGAAAAATATGCACGAATATTAACAACATACATTACTTTCGGTATGTAAAGTGAAAATTAAACGTGGTATATTAAGAGAAAAAAAATAATATTTATTAAAACGTAAACGATGTATTAAAAAACTTTAAGCATTCAAGTACGAGTAATTTATTAACAGGATGGAACGCATCTTAAAGGACCATATACTTGTTAAAATAATATTCCATATATTCAATTTGTCTAAATTTATGAGTTTATGAAATTTCGTGTTAACACTTCAAAATCAATATTTCATACTAGCCTCGAGTTTTCTTCTGCAGCAGAGATGGAAGGTGAGATAGGGTTGAACTCGACCCCAGCCGTTGAAAATTCTCGCAGCGGGTTACCCATACCTCCTTGTTAGAACTTCAGGAATGATAATAACGAACCCCGTCTAAGAAAGGGTTTTGTGGCGATAAAAAGGTAGGGTGAAAAAAAAAATTGTAAGGGAAGATTTAAAAGCTGTTAAATTATTGGTTGTTTGTTTCTACGAGGCTCACAATAAGTTATCCTTCTTTTAGTCTAAACGCTGTGTTTTTACTTTTTCATTTTTTTTACAACGCATGTGACTCTTTACTCACAAATGGTGAGCTCCATCTATGATATTAAAACAATTTTTTTTTAAATTTTTTAACAATAATTAATTTTGTAGAGAAATGACGGGGATTTATAATCTACAAGAACTATTCTTGTAGAAAAATGCTTTATTAAAATTTTAATTGGAATACAAAACGTGGTTAAAGAAGACCAAATCACTAGAGTATTCGTAAAATATGAAGAGTAAATATTTAAAGTTTAGCATGAAACTTAAAAACACTTATCAAACAATTCTGACAATTAATAAATAAAATTATGATGAATTTTTTACTTACATCTCTTTTAAATACGTACTTAGTTTAATGTCTTTTTGCGTGAAATTACTAAGCAATTACTTTATAAATTTTGCGTTAGAGATTAAAAAAATAATATACAAATATATAAATCAGAGGCTTTCATTATAAAAGTAACATCACTTTAAGTGTTAGTAATGTAAAGCCTACCACACTACACTAAAACGCAATAGTGTATACTCTAAAACGCTGATTTAATTAATTTATATCTTCCAATAACAAAAAAACACTTGTGAGTAATTAACGGACAGGAAAATGCCATTTTCATGTAACGGAAAATGCCATTTTCATGTAACGGAAAATGCCAAATTAATATTCCATCATAATAACAAAGCATGCGTTTTAAATTAATCGATTTATAAATGGAAACACTTATGCATAAGGATCTCGAAGCGTTATGGGAATTGTTATACATTTTATAGTTGCAATCTTTTTAAGTGAGAAAAATTTAATAAAAGAATTACGTGTTATATTTTAAAAAAATATAAAACATAAAAGGAATTAGCATATACAAACACAAAACTTTACTTAAAATGTGCAGGATATATAATATTATTATTTATAATATCACATTAAATTTTTCTTGAATAAGTTATAGAGCTATTGTAATTAAAGCGTCATTAATTCTGCTAAAATTAAATTAATGTAGTTTATGTGTTTTTACAAACATTTTACATTTAATTTAAAAGTTTGGATGTTTAATTACGTCTTAAATACTGATTTAAGATAAAATATTTAGATAAAATATGACAGAAATCTAGATTAACTTACAGGCTACAGATAACTACAAATTTCTACCCCAAAGGTATAGAAAATGAGGCAAATTTGATTATGTGATAATAAAAAATCATATAAGGTAAGAAATTTGGCTTCAATAATAGACATAAAAAGATAATAGTATAACAGAATTTGATATATTTGTGAAAATGAATTAACCCTTGTAGTGGCTTATCGCATACATTGTCAAAATATTTGAACTTTCTCAGAGAAGAGTCCTTAGAAACTCAGTTTATCAATGATATCACTTGTAAAATTGCAAGGCAGAGCGTTGTAACACTTGCAATTTTACAAAGATCTGCCTTGTAGTTTGACCAGTGATATCGTTGGCAACTGAATTTCCAAGGATTTTCCTTGTAGAAAGTTTGAAAAATCTTTTACGGTTTATGGTTCTTTTTCATTCAGAAAAAAAAAACACTATTCTCTACGGAACACGCATTAAAATCAATTTACACAGATAACCAGAGGCGACACGGACCCAATAGCGATATCAGTAGGAATTAAGCCTACTGGATGTATTTGAAGTTTGCAAATTTTATTTTGTGTGAGATTTGTAATAAAAAAGAATAATATAAAATATTTTATTTATTATTGCTGCTATTGGGTGATTATGCTACGGGAATCAGATATTTTAGTAACGATGTATATAAAAAAGGGATCTGAATACATCAAAACGCTTTGAATCGAAACGAAAATCCAACCCATCAACGAGTAGGTACCACAGCTAGTAAAAAAATATAAGGCTTCTCTTTGCCACTTAACAATCTGTATCCGTCTGGTATTGAATGTAGATTGCATTGCATATAAGAGACTCTCTAGACAATCGGTACGTATCTCCATTAATGTTTCAGTATAGTAAAGGTTTTTTTCTAAGAAACTGGCTAACATGACTTGGAGTAAAAAATATATATTCTGGTAAAATAATTCATGTTCAACAGAGAATGTTGTAAAACGTACATAATACCAATTGAATTTCACACGCACTTCATACAAGTTGGATTACGATACTATGTCTAGGCTTGTTGAAGCAGAAACTCTAAGTTTCCATATAGTAAAGAGATCCAATGTAGCAGCATGGGGCTCAAAGTACCACGTACCACGTACCGTTTTACAATGACCACCAATGCTTGGTGCAAAACCGGTGCCTACAAACTCGCCAACCAAGCTCCTAGATTCCAGGAGGATTTACCAATGTCACTAATGCGCTGTGATGAATACCTTTGTAGAATCATCAATAGCGTGTGTAACCAGAGTGAATGTTTCTAAAGAACTGTGATAAAGCCCAACAAGTAATTTCTTACGAGAAAATAAGAAAAAATTCCAGAATATCACCTCATCAAAAATGAAAATTGTCAAATTTTAAAATATTGAAATCTAATTGCAGCTAACCAACAAATTGGCGAAAAATGTTTCTTATAACATACATCTTACACCTGTGAAAAATTTTGAAGAAAGTGATTCTTCTTCATTAACAAAATAGTAATTCAAAAACTCGCCCTTTCATTTGATTTATATGCCAGGTAATCGCAGAAAAAGAGATTTTATAAAATAAATATGAAAACTAAAACTATACTTCACCTTTCTACATAATCACCATACATATGCGGCACTCGTCATAACGTTAAACAAGTTTTGAAATATCTTCTTCATAAATATTTCTGTCACTTCTAAATGAGACAACTATAGAACAGCACCAATCATCGTTTAAGCAGTACGGCGTAAGCCACTGTTTGATGCGTTCTTTGAGTGATTCTTGCAATGGGAAAGATTAATTAACACGTTTATTTTTTGAACGTATCCCTTTACAGTTAAACACTGAATGTTAATGAGAATCCACAAGAACGGACAGAGAGATGAATATACTACCACACAAAAATTAAGCAATATCAACCGATGTAAAAATTCAAATGCATAAATAGCAGAGAGAATTCCGTAAGAGGAATTAGTTAGAAAAAATAACATAGACGAAAACAGTGGGCTGACATTGTCAATTTTTTCCGCGGTATTCTGTGGGCTGTCCATGCATTTAGCTTTCAACATCGGCTGATTTTTACTTGTTTTCTGTGTGTTTATGTACTCGTATCTTTGTCCATCCTTCAGGTTTATCTATGACATACAGTGTTAACCAGCGTATGACCAAGAAATGAAACGTTTTAAAACGGTTTCGTGTGTCTGAATAGGTGGTGATCACTCGGTGAGAAAATCTGGGAACTTCATATTTGGCGGGATTTTCAATCACACCATTCATTTTAAACAGTTTTAGTGGACGGACGAGTCAAAAGCATCACATGTCTTTTCTTCTAAAAGGTTAAAAAATAGACTAAAATAAAGGACGTTTCAACGGAGAAATAACCCAAAATAAACGACGAGTTCTGCGTAGTTTCAGATAACCGAATCTTCGTAAAAACTACGGCGTATTTCGACTCCCTAGTTCCGCGCAGTTAAGTGTGAGGAAGAAGGATGTTCTTGGTGTTGATTTAGCCAGTTATTGAATAATTTTTGGTCGTATAACGAGATTATTCTTGTAGATTCGTGCTTAATGTACGTGAAAACTTAACCCGTTAATTTACAATGATAACCGTAAATTAACGAAGATCTCTGGATAATTTGTAACCAGCGTTATTCGTAAAATTAAGGTCAAACATTTAAATAGTGTACTTTTACTTTTCAGTACGCACTGAATATCTGACCACAGCATCACGTGAATAATGTTGCTACCTCCGGGGATTTTCCGAACATGCGCAAATGGAGGATTTTTTTTCGAATCATCGTCGCTAAAAGGGATTTCCAGTGGTTCGACGTTGCCTTCTGCAGTATGGAGCTCGAGGGAAGACACAGCAACCTGGTCCTGAGCCATGAAGAAGAAATTTTCAGAACTTAATAATTGTATAACCCAGAGCGGAAGCACACTATTGACCCTGCACAGAAAACCATTTTCTGTACTTTCACTAAAGAGTCCTTTGGAAACCAGTTTGTAATACTACATAAAATATTTAAATTTTATGCAAAATAAGTTCTATACGTGAAATATTATTTTTTTTTATAAAAACTGAGTATTTCTTAAGAAAAAAGGTGTACCATTTTATAATTTAATTAATGTTTGTTGATATATGTATTTTTTTTGGAAAATATTTCAAATATTCAACAATTGAAATTTATTTTGTTTTATTATGCTCATTAATGCGCGCACTTATTACTGGAAAGATATTCAGGGAACGGTTTTACAAATAACTTTAACTAGTGGAGGTACTAGGACAATACAAAGAAAAAATTCCCGGATAAGTAGGTATCCGAACCCAGTATTAATGCGAACAATAGTTTGAAGTGGTACTTTTTTTTCACCTACGTACATTAACAAATGCACATATATCTGTAATTTTACATGAATATTTATGTTCCATCAACAAAAATAAAATCATTGTCTAGGCTCATCAGTCAGATTTTGTAACCACTGAGCAAATGGGTTTTAATTTTCGCTTTATATCTATCTTTTTTTCAGATCGCAAGGCTTACCTGCAGGTGAAGATCCAGCACGCGGGAAGGAGAAGTGAATTAAAATTGAAAAGCCCGCCAGCGGATGCGAAGCATCCTCGTGAAATAATGAGTGAAGCCGACCGTACGTATATCGTAGGTTGGCGGAGGCAGGCTGATTTATTTATCAACATTGTCTCCCACAAACCTCCCCCCACCACCACATTTACCCGGGGGGTCCGCGGATGCAACCCCCAAGGACAGCCTTCCCACTCCAGTTGCAACTAACCCCTCCACCGCGTGTTTCATGGCTCCGCGGTGCATGAATAAGAAATAACCCCCGGCAAGGGTGTTTCTGTTTCTTTTTTTTTTTTACCTTATTTTCAGGATGGGGCAGTGTTCCCAGTACCTGACCGCGAGGGTCTCTCTCTTAGGGGCGAACCCACTCGGGAGTGCTTCCTTCCGCTTCCTCCCCACCCTTACTTCTCCCTCCGACAGCCATCCACTACCAGCAGCCACGTCGTGCTGTTGGGCGCGTCGAATACATTTCTCCGCGTGAGCCCACCTTCGCCACCGCCCCTCTCCACTGCCGGCCCAACAAACGACCCCGACGGTCTCAAGGGTCCGCAAGCACACGATGTGCCGCCATTACCAGCGGTCCCGCGAGGCCCGGAGGCCGCGGTGTTTGGGTTCGATTCCCGGTGACGTCGAAGAAAAACTAGTAGAAGAAATTATTTGACATTTTTGTTTTCTTTGTTTGTTGAAAAGGATGGGCTAATTAGTGGGGGGGGGGGGGGTGAAGGGAAAAGGCCGGACGCATCCTCGCCAAAAACCTTTTTAAAAAGCTTTGAGTCGCGGGTCAGTTTGTTGTCTCTTCAAGTCCTAGTCCGTATCCGGCGACATCTAAGTTAACGAAAAGATTAATTTCTAGTTTTTTTTAATGCGTGAGCATCTTTGATCTCTGTGTACATCATTTGGTAGCAGTCTATTTCGTGAAAATGGAATGGAAGTCGATGAACGGAAATGTGACACAAGGATGGCGGACACACGTGTAGCAACATAAACACGTAAGAGTCACTTTCGCAAACATTGGGGTGGATAACAAAGTATTGCTGTTGCAAATGAAACTTAATGAAACTGAACTACTCCGTAAAATATTTGGTAAACAAAAATAATCATAGTAAAAAGTAATCTCATGTTTCATAATACCTCAATATAACACATGTTCTCCATTCAACAGTGCAACAGTGTCTGTAGCACAGTGGTAGAGTGCGCGCGGGCTTGTTTATCATAAGGCACGTGGTTCTAATCTTGTGACTGAGTGAGCATTTTTGTATTTTTTTTAATTATATTATAATAATATTGTATAAATAATTTGAATAACCTCAATGAGGTTAAGGTTAGTTTGTAGCAGTCATTTACAGATTCAGTTCAGTCGTTTAATCATAAACAATTACCCAAATAGTAACTTAGTGTTATAATATGTTTTTAAACATTTCAGATAAATAATTAAGAAATTCCATAGGAGTATAACTTCTTTCGTTTGCGAAGACTTTAAAGTATTAACGGTTTGATGAATTTGAACGAGATGGACAGTATTTTAATAACATTCGCGGTCGAAAATCAGGTCCAAAACCGAGGTTTAGGATTTATTCAAGTATTTTTCACATTTATCGGAAACGTTGCTAATAGGTAGTTTAAATTTCTTTTTTTTTCATGCTTGATTATGGGAAATAACGTTTACGTTTCAGGCAATGAATTCTAGCGGCGGGTGCAGCAGAAATCAAGTCTCAGATTAGCGTCTAGAAATTTTGTTACCTTTTTTGAAAACGTGGATATGTTTTTTCTGTATATTACTCATTATTATTTTAAAGAATTAATACAAAGAATTCTACTTTATAGTTTGTCTCCAAGTTTCGTATTATAAGTTTATTTGCAACATGAAAATCACGAGAACAATTTAATTTGCTCCTTACCGAGGTTAGACGTTTATAGTCGCAGGCAAGTACTGAAATTCTTGCTCACAATATATATTTTTTTTAATTCTACGAGCCTCAAATTTTCTGTTACCAGCGTCAAATACATTTCACCTGGTGATTGCGTCAATGTTCAGGATTTCAATAGCTTTACTTATTGTAGAAATCAATGTCATTAGATCGTTAACCACAACGACTCGGGTAAGAGATATCGGAAAATAAATTGGCCATTGTGTACATAACGTCACACTGAATAAACCTTTTTATGAAACCAGTATCGTGGAATATGAAACTTTAATTTCAATAAATATTCACAGCAAACACCAATGTATATGGACACTGAGTTTCACAAAACAGAAATTTAACATAGTTGTGTAACCAATGTTTCGTGGAATTTGTAGTTAGCCTATGGTTACATGTTAAAACGTTTTGTCAGCTTGGAAAGAAAATTTAAATACCATTTGGAGTTATTGGCATTTTTTCATATATATTAATACTAGCTGCAGTACCCGGCTTTGCCCGGGCTGAACACTTGGTGAAGGGGACCTTTTTCGAAATCAGATGTAGTTAGTAATTGTCTTCTTAATTTGAATGTCAAGTGTACAAAATAATGTATATCACTTTTAGATCCCGACAGACGTTCTGCCAGTATATAGTTATTTATCTGTATATATATAAAAATTGGTGGTCTGTATGTAATCTATACTCTGTAAAGCACTATTTAAAAAAAACTGAAAATTAAGAGATTACTAATATTGAAAAGATTCCATTATCTAGCTAATGCTCGGCATGCATTGCAATGCCTCATTCAGTTTTGTTTTCTAATATGTTTGAAGTAGTTACACCTATACAAAAAATCTATCCATCTCTCTCAATATATATTTATCTCTATCAACATCTATATACATCTATGTATCTGTCTATCTCTATTTATCTCTTTATATCTACATATAAACTTCCCACTGTATCTATATCTTCTATATATAAGTCTCTATATAGCTCTATACATCAATAGGTATATCTCTTTATCCAACCCATTTCATTCTCTATACCTCACTCTATCTAAACTTATCTCTCCGTCTCTATCTCACTCTATATATATCACTCTATCTCTGTCTCTCTTTTAAATTTAAATAAATTGTGTCAAGCGTGCACTTATACAACTAAAACAGATGAAGTGCCGCTATATAAAATGAAATAAACACATTTTTTGACACGATTCGTGCTCCAAATATTGAAAAATAGTTATACCGTCTCAGAAACCTTCATGGGCATGCGCATAACAAATCACCAAAGTTTCATCGCAATCGGATGAATGGTATAGGAACGCATACGACACAAACAAACGAAAATTAAAGACATGATAAACGCATCAAACGATGGTGCGTTTAAAATTCAAGGCAACTCTATCTATTGACGAAGTTCAGAACAAATCTGTTATTAGCGCCTTTATTTTGCTAGCCGCTGCGAGCTCCACTAAGCAGGCTGGTCTCACCAAGGAGAAAAATATGAATTTGCCAGACCTTAATATGTGTATGATCGTGTGTCAGACATAGATAAATGACACTCACTCACTATTTGTATGTCTATGACCTATGAATTTTTCTGTTATAAAATGAAATTATCACTTTTTCACTCCCTTAGGGATGGAATTTCATATTAATATGTGGTCTATGTGTTAATCCAGGTTATGAGCTCGCTGTAGGCCAAATTTCATCCAGATCCGTTCAACTGTTCTGGCGTGATTGAGTAGGAAAAAACATCCATCCAAACTTTCACATTTATAATATTAGTGGGATAATTAACCTATGTATTTTTGGTTATTTTATTATATTATGGAGATTTCAAAATAAAATTGGTTATGAGATTGTCTGTAGTAAATTTGGAATTATTCTCCTCGAGACTTTATTACTTTGTAACTACATAACAAAAATGCTGTATCATATCGCGTATAAGTGGATGAACCCATTAACGACATTTTCTTTTTTATTTCGCAGCTAGCAATACATTATTAGCACTTCATCTTCTTTGCTGGTAGCAATCGTTTAAACAAATTGTTTAGTTTAGTAAGTGTGCGATAAACATGAAACTAATTTAATTAAATTTGGCTAACGAAATCTGTTAATACAATGTACGTCTTGACTAAGAAATTGTATTATGATTTTTCAGGAGTTGTTTTGGGGCAAAACCACGGTTAATTAAATCAGAAAAAACAAACAGAAATTCGACTCTTGATTGTCTTGATTGCGACCCAAGTATTTGACATAAAAATTTTCGCTGGTTGGTAATTTGCTTCACCAACAACATAAATTTGTTAAACTTGATGTTTTCTTGTCTTTAACATATTTTTGTAACGAATTTTGATGTTTAAATTCGCCCCAATTCCTTGCTCGGGAGTTTACCCCAGAACTCCTCGAAACGAAAACAGAGGTGTGCTTCAAACTACACTGCGGAGGTAATGGCGTGTACAGCTAAGAATTTTGGGTAGAGCAGATGACCAAAAGGTTCGGAGTAGTGTGCAATATATAACTCGCAGTTGAAAGGAGTCGTTAAGTTTGTAAAAAAAATAGCCAATTAAAAAAAACTAACTTAAATAACTGATGACGTCATGAAAATTCATTATCAAAACTAGGTTTTTTTTTTTTTTTTTTTTTTTTTTTTTAAGATTTCTAAAGTTTAAAACATTTTCTAAGAGTGAATCAGTGGATTGGTGGTTGCGGAGTCGTTCTCAGTTTCTGAAGCTATTTGTCTGGTCGATCACGATAACGAGTAATACTCTGTCCTGATAACTAGTCTCTTACAGGGATACATCAGTCATACCGGAGGAAAATTATCGTAGAGGATCAGATGGTTCTCAAGTCACTTGATACCAAACAATAAATGGTTTTAAAATTGTATCTGTCTCTAAAAATACCTAATGATTTTATAACTTTGTATGATGTTAACACCAAGTTCTCCGACATTTCTTTTCGGTGAAATGTTCTTTGTACGAAGATCAAGTGATTTTTATTTTCCCATATCAAATCATGTCATAGTGCAACGTATAACGAAGCTTTGGAGTTCCAAGCATTGGATCAAAAATTCATACACGTAGCAAGTGAAATGATTGGACATCTAGTCTTGACATGGTTGCAGATTTTATAAATAAAAATGTACCAAGACCAAATCAATTTCGGAAGACTCACATTGAGCTATTATGGAGAAAAACGTTAAATTGAGAATAGATTTTTCTTTCTTTTGTGTATTTCTAGCAATCCTATTGTAAGTTTTTTTTCTCAATAAAAATAAATTTGAAGGAACGCATTCAACGAAAGCAAACTATGCCGGCAGGAAATAGAGAGAGATGAGATGGAAAAGAATTAGGAAAAGTGTTTCTTTTACTGCAGCATGAGAAAAAAATGTGGAGCGGGAAGGAAAGATTGAAGCGTCCATTTTGTAAATTAAAACGTTTGCAAAAGGGGGGGGGGGGAAATAAAAAAGGAGAAGAACATCGCTATCCAATAGGAAGCCCGAAAGGAGAACTCATCCACTCGAACGGACCATAAACGACGGGGGAGCATGGGAACCAAGGAGATAAGGACCCTGCTAAGGAGGGAGCAGACGCAAGCAGGGAATAACGAGGGAAGGTTCAAGGAGCCGTGAGTGACATGGCACGAGGGACCACGCCACGTCTCTTAGTTGGAGTTAATTAGCGCCGGCTGGGAGGGAGCTTTCTTTCCGTGGCGAGGGATGTGGCGGCGGGGCCAGCGGACTTGTTGTAGGAACAATGTCTTGCCGCTAAGACTGAGAACTGCGGGGTCAGAAGAAAACCCATTCCTCCGGAGACGTCTACTCGCAGACCACGAAACAGATCTACAGCCGGGACTCGGCGGAGGAGAATTCTGTTGGTGAGGGGAAAAGAGGGTGGCCTCCTTGCAATTTGTAACAGCCTCGGTGGTTACTCGGTTGCCTTGGGAGAACAGTGCATGTTGTGGAGGGGGGAAAGGGGCTCATGAAATATCTACAAAATGGACGCTGGGAAAAGTGAGGGGGAGGAAGAGAAGGGGTAGGTCTGAAACTTTGTGCAAAATAGATGAACTTCCAGGCCTCGTGGTTGAACAGTGAAGGGGGGGGGGGAAGGGTGCCTCGCCATCAGAGCCTCTCCTTGCGTGCGCATGCGCACGTGAGTTCTGTTCCCCCTCCCCCTCTTTATAACATGGTTTCTGCCGGCTGAAGGATATCCTGCGGACCGTAAACAATATCGTAAGCCGCCCCAGCAGAGGTTCTTTACCTCCGAGTTAATATTAAACAAAGCTCTTTGTTCTGCGCCTTGTGTTCACTGAGAGGTTCTTGCCCCCTCCACCCAAGCATATGTAAGAGGGTGTGGATAGTGAAAAAAATAACAATTCATGTGAGATTATGAAGGTTTACGTGAAAATAAGTACAGAATTTGAAGTCACGAAAATCATATTTACCAAACTTTTATGAACGAACATACAAATCTATTAAAAAATTAATTAAGTAATTCCTTTAACATCTTCACTGAATAACATGCATGCCACTTTCAATTATATGCCTTATTCGACGTCCACTTCTCAAATTATTTTGGTAACTTCATTAATAAAAATTATAATATTTACGTAATAAGCAAACTGTCTTCGAAATAGGAAACATTCTCCTAAAGAGATTTAATTGCTTTGTTTCTCATGCAACGACAACACTTAAGCTATAGTTATTACTAATTATTTCCACAAAAAGTATTTAAAAATTATAATTCGTTAAAAAATAACCAATAGTAACAATGCATTTTGTTTTATATTTTTACAAATAACTAATTGAAAAATCGCTACATTCTAGCATTATTTTACCTTATGCGTTTACATAAACATATTCACAACAGCTATAGGCCTATATATGTTCAAGTAGATAAAAAATTATAACATGGACAATTATTTTTATAAAAGGTTTAAACTTAGTTTTTAAATAATAATTTCTATATATATTATTATTTTAACTAAAACATTTCCTTTGAACTTTTTGTGAAAAATATAATTTTCGAGAAGTTTATCGAAAACCTGTAAAACTTTAAACTTAAATAATATATGGAAAAAACTATTGTCTATCATCAATAATTATACTAAACAACTTTTTCATTTCATTGCACAAATGTCTTTAATTATTGTTGATAATTTGTTACTTTTTGCTAAAAATATGTTTAAATTTAACTTTTAAACTAAGTGACAATCGTGCATGAACTCTGTGATTATTATATTTATTTTTATGTTTATTTAAATTTTTATTTTATTATTATTATATCATTATATATTGTATATTATGTGTATATTCTTCTCGCTGAGTTTCATGTAGTACAAAATACATTTATTTAAAATAAATGGAATGTTGCGAAATAGTAAACAGGTTTAACTTTAATCATACATTTTATATGACGAGTCTCAATTCGAGCAACGAACTTCAAATGCAGGTTCGTCATGACAAAATGAGTTCAAAACCTCTATTTAACTTATCATCTCAAATGCTTCCCTAGTCTGGTTTACTTGTTTGAAGATAGAGCTGAACAACCTTTTTATTGTAAACTAGCTGACCCGGCGAACTTCGTACCGCCTAAATGTCAATGAATGTTGTGTTAACTTTTGGCTAAACTTAATTTGGAATTTTATTAATGTAATAAAATGAATACTAAAAATTCAATAAAAGTAAAAATATCAAGTATTTCAATAGCGTGTCAGCAAGACGTTTACTTTAATGAAGCTATGTATTTATCTGAATGGGTTGCACTCGGGTTGATTATCTTCAGTGAAGCACTTTGTGATATACAAAATTTTTCGATTTGTTATCAGGCGCAAAAACAAATAAAGCGGCTGGTTTGCCGACACATAAACATGCCACGTACCATGAGAAAAACATACATTTTCTAAATTCAGACCATAATAAACTTAATTATTGGCCTTGCAATTTGTTAATCCTCATGGTGAATGCAAGACGAATCGGAAATTGAATTTGTTTAAACTCAAAGGTCATATCGGTTGGGATCATCGGAATCCTCGGAATGAGAACTTCCACACCTTTGAATTTTCCTTTGAGTATCATTGCGTGAATCACATTGATCAACAGTTTTATCACTAAACGCGTTCAATTGCATAGTTTTGGTTTGTTTATATTTCGAAGCATGATGACTACCAAGACAACCTTCAGTTGTAAATTCTGTGGTAGTAAGCCAGGCACATGCAAGAAGTTTAAAAAGTCAGTTGGATAGTTGGTGACTTCGTCTTCGTTTGTTACACAGTCAATAGATTTGAATGAATGCCGACGAAGTTTAAATCATCCACATATTTGTTCTTAGCCACCAAAATTGCTCGCTCACTCAACCATTTGTTATTTTTGTGGTTAGCAATGATGTTCGGGAACACTTTGTTGATGAGCTCGTCTTTCGATGAGACGAAATTGCAAACATTCGGAGGAAATGAAATTAATCCGCTCGATTCGTAGACAGGAAAACTGCCATTATCGATAGTCAGCAATTGCAACAGATAGATCTTTCAGCAATGTTACTCTCATGTTTGCTGCCAGCTGAAGTTTCTTTACATAGCGGCACAGATTGGATGATTTGAGGCAAGCGTTTATTTCATCGGCAGATGTCGATCTTGGAATTATTGGCAGTGTTTGACGAAAATCGCCAGACAGTAAAATCATTGCGCCTCCAAAACATCTCGAGTCATTCCGCAGATCTTTCAATGTTCGGTCAAGTGCTTCCAATGCGCGTTTGTTCACCATTGTGCATTAGTTACAGATGAATATTTTAGATACTACTAAAACTTTGGTCATTGCGGAGTGTTTCGCAAAGTTACATGTCAGTTTTTCAGTAGTTTGAAGGTTTAACTACAATTTTAACGCTGAATGAGCCGTACGGCATCCTTATAACAATGTGACCACTATTCCAGAAAAAGCATCTGCTACCGCAATGTCAGATCTCGCACGAACAATGGTCAAAATCATGGTAATGATGAATGTCTTCCCAGTTCCACCGGGGACATCCAGGAAAAATAAGCACCATTTCCGTCATATATTGCCTTCGTTAATGTCACTTTCTTCTGTTAGGGGTTCAACAAGGGTACATTTGTTTGAACTGATTGATCTCATTAATGTCGATCATGTTCACATTCACTTTCCAACTCTCAATTAAATGCGTCATTCATTCCACGATCTGGCGCTGGCATTTCGAACATTAATGACAAATTGCCGCACATGAGGTAACACATGTCTTCGATCAAGAGCAAAGGCTGGTTATGCAACTCCTCATTCACCTAATTTCTTGAACTTACACGAATTCGATGAAAAATATCATTTGACATATTATCCTTGTATTTGTTCCACAGGTCACGTGGATTCTATGTGAAGCACGTCAAAATGATGATAGCAAATAATGTGCGTATCTGACTTAGAGATGCTGTAATAATTGCTTTAGCGATTGTTGTGACCCAATGAGTATCATTTTCAATTAAATTGAGCTCTTTATATGCAGCACGAAATGTTGTGCATACTATACCATTAACAGTTCGTAGTCATTAAAATGACGTTGGCCTACGAACATTCACCAGCAACAACCGAAAATAGAAGCATTCGTCATTCTTATGATGAACTGTGTAAATACGACCAAGATCATCAGTATAACGCACACTCGAATGAACAGGAATCACATCGCCTTGCTTCCGACATTGAAATTTCTTCGATGAAGCGTTCCAATTGTAATAACGTGGCATCTCCGAGTAAAGCAACGTTCGTGCAAACGGATCGCTTTGGCAAATCGCAAAGAAACTGGTCAACGTTGTCGCTGGAGGTGATTCAGCATGTTGAGCAAAATTCTACGTGGTGAAATAAACCCGTTGACCATTCTCCAGATGCACCGCCAAATGTTCAACAGTGGGATGGCGTTTGTGAATAGAGAATGAAAATCTACGCCAAATCACCTCATTGCAGTTCACATATCGACCAGCTTGATAGCGCGTAATTTCATCGTTGGTATTGCATGTTTGGTTGCCAAAAACCGCCATAACGCTGCCTTTCGCGATGCATTTGATGAACTTCACCGAATTGCAACACTCAACGTTGCAATGTGTCTTGAATGTTTTAGAAAGAAGTGGCGAATATGGAAAAATCCAACTGTTGTCGACCATGAAATTATTTCCTTTCGCTTTCATGAAATTTTAAAGAAATTTAATTAATTTTAATGATAAAAGTAAACAAAACACTACAAAATGGGTAAAAAACAATTTTCCAAAACATGGCGACGACAAACGGTATAGAGGTTTAGTTTTTCTTACTCTGTCTTTTTTAAGACAAAACGTGATTTCCAGCACGGCCAATTTTTTCGAAATTGTATGTTCGTACTTTAGTCGGTATTAAGGTTGTATATAAAGACATTCTGTAGTATAGTTAGTACCAGCATTGCACCCGTGCGAAGTCGGGTCTGGTTGGGTGGCTAGTTAAACATTATGAAGATACTCAGTGTTCTGTCTTAAATACTTTTTCTATCAATTACAATACAAATTTCGTTCAGCCCCAACTGCAAAGACGTAAACTTGACTTGGGAAATAGTTTATAACATAATAAGTATAAATGTTTTCAACTTATTTTTTAGTGACGAACCTGCAGCCGAAGTTGTCCGGTCGATTTCAGACTCACACTGTAGGCCTACATATAGTTGAGGATCATCGGAGCAAATGAACATTTCGACGCTGAATGGGGAGTCTCGAGATGGTGAAGCACGCACCCGTATCAACTCGGATAGGTTGCCGCAACTCACGTCGGGATCTCACGGCAGCTAGCTCCATTCACCGCTGCACGATAAAGGAACCACCGCGACGTCTATCATCGCGCGCGCTTCGCGATCTCATTGTCCTGGAAGAATGGAGTGTTTGGATGTCAGTAAACCGCGAACTCGAGGGGTTCACGAATTTCTCCCTCCCCCCATCTCGGGTTCAAGAAGCTGAATTCATAATGAGTTACCTCTATGGGTGAAAAACAAAAAGATAACGAATCTGTTTTGGACAACTAATTACTAGGATGCTAGGATAGATTATAATCCAAATACTTATACATTTAATTTTGGCTGCAAATGCCTCACAGTTTTTTTGGAGTACTTTGAGACAGTGAGAAAACCTCAATGAAAGAGGTATCGAATCACGAGCTGACTGGTTAAGACATCTTCCAAGTAAGCATCGATCCGAGCATTTTGAGGTCATTGAAACCGCAAAATTTTCCAGTCTCAACTTTTACCTATGGATATGCAAAATCGTTTTTTTTTTATTTGAGAAACACTTAACAGAAATTAGTTACACGTTTGATTCACATTAACGTTGGAAAGCAATAAAGGTTCGTCATTCTGAAGGACGAGACACAATAATTCACGTAATTATTTAGAGAAAGAACGGAATGCAAACTATTTCACACTCGGTCTGCGTTCTCATTGGATCATACAGGTAGTCTTGGCACGCCTCGAAAAACAAGAAACTAATAACAACATTCGGACATTAAAACGATCTTATCATATGCTACTAACGGACAACAGACACCGACCTATTTGTGTACAAGCGCGTGAATTTCATTCTGGTACCGGAAACTAACGCGAATTTCATTTGTCTCAACACGTATTACCGAAATTCGACACTAATTTTTTTCCTGCACTGATGCCAAGAAAGTTAATTTTTTTGATGCATCAAGCTCATGTGAAGTTCAGAAAATTATTAATCGAAGGCAAATTTTATTGTTTCATTGACTTCAATACAGTTGTTGTTTATGTTTTCAACCAGTTATTTCTTATTGGCTCTTATCATCGAAAGAAGCTCGTTCTGTATTTAACTCAGCCAATGAAGAAACAAATACTGTATTACATAATTAAATTATTCACCGTTAAATAACATATGTATTATATTTCTTTTAATTATAAGAATAATATGAGATTATAGTGGATTGCAGTGTATCTTGATGCAAATTGTTTTAGCGTTAAATCATTGTATTTCACAGCAAAAATAACAGTTTTATTTCGCAGTAAAATTAGTCTTTTTGCTATACTTCTGCTTATTATTTTTATTATTTTCACATTTTTTTATTACTAGCTAATAACCCGTTGCTTCGTTTACGCAGTCTCGAGATTTTGCTTAAATTTTACCATTGTAAGAATAGTATGATTTTAATTCCAAACATTTTTACTAAAGAAATATACAAAAAAAAGTTGAGTGTATTAAAGATTTTATTCATAATAACAAATTTTAAGATAAATAATTTATCAAGTGGTTATGCGTAAACTATTCAATTTTATTATAGTTTAAATATACGATTTTATTTCCCTTTTTAGGGTTTTCTATGATATCTTTGGCCTTCATATGCAATCAATAACTCTTTCACTTTCATGTATTTGTGTTAAAGCTAAACTTAAAATATATGAATTATTACACCGTATTACAGATAACTAAATTATCTTTAGGTTTTTGGAAAAAATCCATTTTTATTTAAATTGTTCATTACAGGTATCATATTTATTTTTAAACGTATTATTTGATTCTTAGTTATGCTTAGTATTACTTAAACAATATTCCCAAAATTGTCACTCCTTTTCTTCTTTTTCAAAGGTATTCATATGTGAAAATTCAGAACTACAGATCTAGTAAATATGACAATATCCGCAAACAAATGAAACCAATCTCATTCCGTAATTTTTTCCGTAGATATTAAATATAAAATATTTTAAATCCATACATTAATATGGAATTTATATTAATCTGGGTCCAAAATAATTAAGTGGATCCATAACCATTATTTTAACATTTTAAAATAACTATTCACTCCTGTTACAACTTAAAAGGCTATGTTTCGAAAAACTTTGAGTAAGAGGAGAAATTTTAGTATTTAGTATTTCCAATAGCTTAAACAAAGTTTTATTTATAAAGAAGGTTTTTTTTAATTTTAAAACCACATTTACAATCCTAAACCCCTTAAGAAATATAATTTCTGGAAGTAGTAAATATGAGTTTCTAGATTTTGAATGTTTGTAAATAATATCGCATACCTTACGTCACGCTTCATTAGCTTCAGAGATATGACTCTTAGAATAAATTTTAAAAAACTGACAGCCTTTACACCTCTTTTGCGGTCAACTATAAAAAAATTATAAATAAATAAACGAAAAAAAAAAATTATATGGATTCATATAATGTACAATTTTCATGTTCAGTTTCTTACCTCCAGATTATTTTTCTTAGGGTGAATGAATTATTATTATTATTATAACTAATGTAACCTCGTTCCAATGCTATTGGGTCGAATTTTTAAAACTGGGTAATTAACACTACAGAATGTAATATTTTAGTCAATATCGCTCAGTTTATTAATTCTAGCTTTATTTGCTATAAAAATATGATATTTATATGATAAATTAATCACACCCTTTTTACTCCTTGAAGTACTAATTACGAAAAAAAAGTAAAATTCATTTCGTAACTCCATATGCTAGTTGTTCATTGGTAATTTCTTACCCATTGATCTAATATATTGGAAAGTGGGCCTATTTGTCTTAAAACCATACTTACCTGTTTTACAAACCCTAAGGTTTCAATTTCGATGAATGGTAAACTACTGTTGTAGTTTTCATATTATTATTAATGGTACCTAACATATTTTCATATGCTTGATTACATTCAGGGATAATTATATATCTTAAAACCTTAATTATACCTTTTAATCCCTTAAAGGTTGAATTTTGCAAACTGCTCAAATTGCGGTTTGGTAGTTTTAATATGTTTATTATTGTTAACCAAATATCTTTTTTAATGTTTTATTAGCTTTGTAGATAGTTTTAATAATATTCAAACCATAATTACGCCTGTTTGTCTTCTTGGGAGTATAATTCCGCAAAATATTAAGTTTTTTTTGGACAGTTATTGAAAATGTTATATTGGTACCTACTATCTTTTCTTAAACTTATCAACCCATTAGAAGAGGAATCCTTTAATTATATACAGACCAATTTTTAAATGGTAAAATAACTTAATATAATAAACCGATTTATTAAAATCGTTCTAGAATTTTTTGCGTGATTCTCGAACAAACAAACAGACAAACAAACCGACACAATTCTGTTACAATTTTATAATAGTGCAGATTGGCCACGTAAAATGAGTGTTACCTTTTACCCTCACTTATCTGGGTCAATTGCAACCCAAAGTATGTACATGTACGCCATAAAACCATAACCGTAAGAAAAAGCTACATTGAACTGATAACTATTTTTACAGTAATTGTTTCGTGGAACACAGGTATCTCTATCCCAAATCAAGATGTATGAGCAGTCATTGGAATCTGAGCCCTTCGGTCAAACTTACTATCTTCACTTCTTTGAGTGTTATGTCCAAAATAAGGACTAAAATAATAAAAAATAAAGGACCTTTAGAAATAATTTTACTTCAAACTATCTATAACTGGCTCATTGTTTTGGGAGGATTTCGTACGTTTGAAACACAAGATGTAGAAACACAATACCTGAATACATGCCAGTTCTAAACTATCTATGTGTTTCAAGATTGTGATAATTAAAAGTTAAATGTTTCTTACTTGTAATTGTTCTAAGTTGCGTTTTTTAAACTATCACAATTCTAAGTTGTGTGTTGTTAAGGTAAGAAATTTTAAAGTTATGACGTTCTAAGTTGTGTGTTTTGGCGTTCTGTGTTTTAATAGTTACAAGATTTAAGTCACTACCATTCAAATTGTGAGTTTGTAAGTTATCAACGATTTAACTTATTAAATTTATAGTTTGAGTGGGTTATTTTCAGTGTTATAAGTTAATTATATACTAAGTTATGACTTTATAAATTTCTGCGAAATCAAGTTTTTAATTGTTACCTGAAATCTATCCAGACATATTTTGGACTGTTAACTTACAAACAAATATGAACAGTTATTTCTCCAAGTTGATTAATTTTTTTGGTTTGTTTCCTCTTTTAATATCATTCTAATTAAAAATTTAAGTTAAATGTTCTATGTTTAAAGTTATACTAATTTTGCTTCATTTGCTCACCTTGTCTTACAGAAATTTTTATTTATAGTTTGTTCTAAATGGTCACAAATTCATCTATTTCTCTTTTCAAGTTGCATATTTTCTTTTTAAAATTATAATAATTTCAAATATTATTGTAGTTAATATACAGCTATTAGTGCCAAAAGCAAATTTTCTTTAAAATCTTTAAGAATAACTATTATTTAGCAATGTTAAATATTTTTTACATGGCTACTGATTTTGTGAAAAACATTTTTAATTGTATTATTCAAACGTCGTTCGTCTCAGAACATAAAATACGCTTATAATTGAATTGTGTAAACATGTCAATAAAATTTTCAACATTGTTTTGGTAAAACGACATTTCTAGTTTACTCTGTATGTCATGGAGAAAACCTGAAGAACGCACAAAAAAAATATATGAATACACAACAAACACAATTTCGTGGAACGAATTACAACAATATCACAGCACAGACGATCACAGTGGCCTCACAACGACGAGAAGTTGCATAAATATAGTAAATACAAACAAATTTCAACCTTGCACAAAACAGCGACAGACAGAGGAACCCAACGATGAGTTTAGACATATAATCTAAACAATACAGTGACGCACATGCGAACTCAGCTGTGAAGTACAACATATGTTTTGGTAACACAACGATGACAGGATAGACAAGCACAGAAGGCTTCTTATTTTACATTTTAAATGGTCATTTTTGATCATAGAGGGGCTTAAACCACAACCATTAACACCAGAAGCAACACTCTTGCAAGGAGTCCGTCGCAACAACAAGTGCAACGCAGCTGACCGTGTCGCAAGAGCCGCCGGCGACCAACAGGCAGCGCGCCGGGAAACTGCAACACACTGCAGACGGCCTCCCCTCGAGGTTTGAAACAAGAGGAACCAGGTGACGACAAGTGCTTCCTTCCTGGATGTCCATCTGCCGCCGTCACCACGAGGACCAGCGTCGAGCACTGTAGCGTCCCGGCACCGAGCAAGATGGCTGCCGAGAATCGAACCCTGGTCGGGACGTGACGTGGGCGCCTGCTCCAATATCAGCTCCATCGGCAGGCATTCACGACTGTACGTGTAGGGCGTAACTCGACGAGGTTCATAACTGCTCACTGCTGTTCCTTCTCCTTTATTATAATATACTAGCGACTCGCCCCGATGCAATATAATAGTAAAGAAAACGAGACAAATATTTAGGGGGAAAAAGTAATGTGTAATTAATTGTTTATTTAAATGGTAATAATTATGTTAAAAATCAAAATTTTCTCTTCTCTAGTCTCCAGTCTCTAGCTAGTATACTTAAAACAAAGTCGCTGTCTGTTTTTTTTTCTGTTTCTCTTCTTACTTCTTCTAAACCACAATATATTTTTTAGTTACTGAAAGTTATTATAGAATGTCTTTATATACAATGTTTACAGCTGACTTCTCGTTATTCAAAACGAATAATTTTGGTTTGGTAGTGACACGCGAAGGAGCTACATATAGCTGTACACGCTAATAACACTCAATGATCAGGTAAAAGCCTCCAACTTTAAATGTTTGACCTTGTGACTTCTTGGTCGTGATTGAAACTGACATTTTAATTGGAAATTGCAGTATTTTTAGTTTAAAAGTTATATCCTTTGGTGTTAATAGAATCCGAGTAATTAACACAGTTTCTCCAAATTCCACATATAGTCAGTTTGGTGCACTCTGTTATTTTTTAAAAATTTTACCTGCAAACTTGTACCATTACACAATTTAGGTGGATTGAGGTCGCATAGTAAAATAATAGGACATCCTACTTTTAAAACCATTCAGAGGGCCGAAAAAAAATTGAGAAATTCTGTTGGGAAATGTACAGCCTCTTCCAGGTCAAGAACAGTGTCTGCAGTTGGTGCATTGATCTTCGTTAAAATTAATTCGTTTACCTTACTACATGTTCGTTAGTAGTTGACAAAATAATTCTCTCTCTGTAACAAGGTTGGTCTTAGAAGGTATATTATAAACTTCTGGATAATTTTGAGACCAATTCTTGAAAATCATTTACTAAAACACAAAGGTTTTCATTGTCTAGATGAATTCTCCCATTTACTTGTGACATCCTGCCCATTTCCTATTTTGAGCAATAACTCGGCAAAATGCCGATTTTCGTGTGCAGACAAAGAAACTCTCATAATTGTTTTGAGTTATAATATGTTGACATAAGGCCAAAAATAAGATCTTTTCAATAAAGCATTAATTTTATCACCACGTGTCCAAGTCGTTACAACCGGTAAGATTTGACCAAAGTCACTTTGCGAACAATACTGTAAATCTACCAATAGGTAAGTTTGTACTGCGTAAATCGTGCATCGTTCTATCTAATGCTTCAACGGAAGTCTTATTCGACATGGAAGCTTCGTCCAAAACTATTAATGAGTAGTCACGCATCAATTTTCCAGTTTTTATTTGTTTTGAAATGCTGCATATAGTGCTAGTATCTTCAAAAGCAATTTTTAGCGGAATTTTGGATATTGAATTTGCGGTTCGGCCTCCTTCCAAAAGTGTCGCTGCAATTCCTGTTGATGCAACAGCTTATGCAATTTTACCAGTAGGTCTTACTTAAGCTTAGAGCAAGTTGGTTAATTATGTTTTTCCAGTACCTCGTGGAACATCAAGGAAAAATATTTTTTTTTTCCCCTTCGTTCCTGTCAATTGATGTTAATAATGCATTGCAAACTTTTTTTATCGATGTTCATGAGATTTTCATTTTGAGCTACATTTTGTAACAGTTTTGATTGCTCATAGGATGTTTCTTTTATGCTTGTTTGTGCGGAATTGTTTAAATCCAAGTTCGTTACATTTGAAGGCATCGGCAGTCCAAAATCTATATTCGATTTACCCGAAAGTAGTTTTACTACATTGTTCAATTCAAACAATGCTTCATAAAAATTTTCTTTGATCATATTGAACATCTTCTGACATTATATCTCGCAGTTGACGAATAAGTATATCTTCAGACATATTTTCTTCATATTTATTACAGAAAAATATAGGACGTGTCACTTGACAAATCACTACAATAATGACAAACAAATACCACATTTATCTTGATGAACTATCGTTAGTAGCTTCCGATAATGTATTGTCCCACTGAGAGTCATCTTCCAAAACACCCATCACTTTGCATGCTGCTTGATCGGTATTATAAGTATTCCTTGTATAGTTCTGAAGTGTACGAAAGATGATGGGCCTTTTAAAAAATGAAGTAGCATTCTCATGTGAAAACATTTACTGTTGTTGGGATGAACTACGTAGACTCTCCCAAGATCATTTTTTTTTTAACTCCAGGAAATCCTTCAACTGGCGTCCTTTGCTTTCTCCTTTGAATTTTTTTTCAGTCTGATTCCACGAATAATAGATTGGAAGTAGGTGATATTTCAAGGTTTTTGCGAAATATACTTGAGCACATAACTTAAAAACACTTGTTAATGTATATCGCATTTGTAACAGCATGTCTAATATTGTTTCCAGTAAAATAAACTCTATGTACATTCTCTAAATGAACGGCGAGATGGGTGATTGTATGTGCCCTGTCATGTACGTTAAATGATAAAATCCTCCAAACTGCTTCGGAGCTGCTGACATAACGACCAGATTGATATTTATCTACTTCGTTTGGTGGTTGTATGCTGAATGTAGCTTGGTCGGTACCTTTATTAATATATTTAGTGACGAATGGTATTGATTTAATATTACTTCACAATTAAACGTTGATATGAGCATCGAACATTTACATAAACAATAGATTATAGGGAACGATCCAACGATTGTCAGTTTCGTGTTTTCCCACAGTTTCAGTTTTTCCAGCCTCTTCTGGAGATCTTCGACGATATTTAAGATATCCGTCGTAATTGATAGATGTTTGGCTATTGAATGATTAAGAAAATTATTTGGTTTACTTGCCTTCCCACATACATGCTCCGATGGTTTACCATCTCGTACTCGGTTAGATCTTATAAATTATTTGATAACTCCGCGGAAATGACCTTTAAATTTGATCAGAATTAATTGTATTTACTAACCTTACCAGCAGATGGACATGTGGCTATCCACGCTTCAGCCATTCTATAGTGTACATGTGGCATCAAGGTGGACCAAACATGTGAATTTTCTTAATGAGATGTAGGAGTTTCTGTAATTTTTAATGGCATGCTCTATTCACTGTCGTATCTCTCTTGTGGATTTGAATAGTAGATCTTTTCTTTGATTTCTTACCAGTTTGGGTACATGTTGCAGTTATGAAGACATCAGGTTTACCATAATGTCTGACATGTCATGGCGTCCTGCGATTTTTCATGTAAATATCGAGGTCCACCCATGAATGATGAAGGCATTATAACTAATTGTTCAAAGTCACTGCTGTGCTCATTCGAGTGTAAAGCATCCGGTAGATGTACATAATTCTCTATTCTCAGTTTTATTTTATTGTGCCGAATATAAGCTAATCACTGCGATTCTATATTTCATATTGGTCGACTAAGTATTGATTTGTTAACATCTCATACATACGTAAGGTGTTAAAATTGTTATGCCTTGTTATTATGCTGTAGCAATAATAGTTAATGCATGAAACCTTTTTAGGTAAAGTTGCTCCACTAACCGGATCAATTTGAGAAATGTTGATCTTATATCCTTTTTCTCCCCGACATTGCATCAAAGTATACTGTAAGCTGTCATAAGATCGGTGCAATTATGATATTTTATGCAAGTTGTCGTACGGCTGCGCAAGAAAATAACTCTTATCAAATTGTTGTCCAACTGTCCCCTGTCACAACTGCCACTTCACTCGTGGAAAGGGCATTATAACGGCCGCTGTTTGATACAGCATGCACTTTATTTGCATGGATTACGACGTTGAAGTCGGGTATTCTCGGTGGGACGCTGTCAATAGCAGTTTTGAAAGACTGAATGTAGCTGTTATGTGAATGTAACATATCTTGTAGAGGCCTTACCAAACTATCATCAATTGATTGCATGATACTATTACACCACGTTGATGATTGTTTTTCTGGATCCGAAATAAAACAGATCAGCAAAAATATATGATCATTCGGGTCGATATGGTAGCAAACTGCCTGCTAAATGATATAATTTAACCTGAATTTTTAATGTAGGCATAAAACCTCACTCAACAACCTGCTACTCTTAAAAGAGTTCATTTGAAAAGCATTTTTATATTGGCGTTTATTGTGGATGAGTAATTTAGAATTAGGATGATCACCATTAAGAAGAGTGTGTAGTGGTTCGGGTGGCGGAAGAATTTCCTCCAATATTATTTTTCCTTGTAAGCAACACAGGCATTATGATTCATCCTCCCATTTCAAAACAGAGCAATACTCCTAGACTACAGACATTGTATCTATTAAAAAGACAGGATTATTCTTGTGTTAAATATGAGAATTGAAATTCATTGTAGAATTCAATTTATTTGTCCATAAATTAATCGCCCTCTCTATCCATGTCACGACTAAGACGAACTTCACGTTCAATGCAGGATTCTCTGGCTCTCTGTGACCCATGTCTATCTCAGTCAAGACTTAGACTTAACTCACTTTCAACAGACGTTTCTCTATTTATTCTCATAGAATTACTTTCTCTTCTATTAGACAACCTGTTTTCCTTTTCTTCTTCGGTTTCATCATTAATAAATAAACGTTTTCTGCTTGCATCTCTGGTTCTACGACCTATATATGGAAGACTTAATTTGTGGCATAATAACATTGAAAAAAAAATTAAATTTAAAATTAGAAGAAATTAAGTTTTATGTTTAAAAATATATAAATTTAAATCCACAAATAATTTACATTAACGCTCATAAAACAATAACTTGAAAATTGAAGAAATTCACTACGTAAATAAATAAACAAAATAAAAAGACATAACTACCTACTAAAAAATAGCCAATACTCGCAATATGTACAATACAATAACAGTAAAATTTCCTTAAAAAAATTAAATTAAATGAAAAACTACTAATATTAAAAGTATAATAAAGAATGTTTTATCCTTCTAATTTTTTGAAAAATAAATTAGATCCACAAATAATAGATTTATTCACTACGTAAATAAACAAACAAAAACTAAAACGTAAACTCGACTTAACTACATACTTATATGAACCACTGATCGGATTATGTACATCAGGGACAATAAATTTGAAGCGAAATTTTTATACTATTTTAGAGAGTAAATAAATAAACAAAATAGGAAATCGTGTTTATCTTTACTAATAGTTCGTTGTTATAGGGTGAGGCGCTGCTTTATTGACAAAACACCGTTATAGTTCAGACATTTTGTAGAAAAAATCTTCAAATCATAGACACAAACCCTTCACGTTTAACGCTCTTTCCATTAGTCAAAACCGTATCAAAATCCGTTGCGTGATTTAGAAACAGTAAACGGAGAAACAGCGACTTTGTTTTATACTATTTACGGATAACCCGTGCAATATATTGAATAGTGTCAATCTGTTGAACAACTATGTAACGATAATGAGTTTAATACTGGATATAAAATAACTAAAAACTCCATGTCTCGTTCAATCAACCTCATAACACATTATACTTTATAAGTTATAATCAAAAATTATAAACTTTAATTTATAAAAATATAACAATATGGTAAGGAAAAATGTTTTTTTAAAAATTTGCATATCCACAGCAAAAAAATTATTCACAAAAAAATCGAAAACAACATTCTGATTAATTTTTAATCCTCTGTGGCATTTTAATCCCCAGAAAACTCATAATTGAGTTAAAATTGAAGACGGTTCATTTCTTACTTAAGCTCTCTAAATATCTTTAAAAATGTCACTACGTATTGAAAATAATTTATACTTAGTTATTGATTACACATTTTCAAGTTAATCATATTTTTTTATTCGCAGTTTAAAACAGCAAACATAAAATTATTCATCACTTTCTTTCTTATTCTAAATCAACATCATTAAAAAACTTGTCAAAATTAAATTAGTTTTAATGAAGAATACGGTGGTGTCTTCAATAGAGTCAGAATTCCCGTAATAATTTCATTAAACAGAAATCCTGTTTACACGTTATTAAAAACTAGAACATAAAATAAATTACAATTTAAATTATTATTATGTTCTCAAGATGTTACACTGTTATGTGTACCCTTAATTAAAAAAACTTTAATAAAATATGCGTCTCTAATTACATATATTTAATATTTAATTAATGAAAACCATTTAAAAAAATACCTAATAGTAACCAGAAAATATAAACGGTTTTAGGTTTGTTGACAAAAACCAATAATTTGGTAAAACCTGAACTCATACTAACATGACAAAAAATTTAATATTTAAGAAATTATTTTAACTTACACAGCGTGGAATTTATTTTAGTTATACGGAAATAGGTATCTTTGTTATTGTGTAAGCCACAACTTAAATTTCAATTCTATTTCAACCACTTCTTTCATAAGGCTCAGATATAAAAAATTAGTAATTTTTTTTTCGTCACTTTTTTATAGACCATGTGAACTTTGTCACATAATGTTAGTATTAATGGCGGCGTCAAGGCAACAAACTCCAAAATCTAACAGAGTTCACAAAGTTTGTCGCTGGTCAAAACGTATAGCTAAATATTCAGAAAATTCGCAGATTAGGTTGGTCCAAAGTAAGACTGCCATTATTTATACCTTTGTATTGATTTTATGATTTTATCACAATATTGGTATTCCCCTCTACGGCTGTGGGCCATTTAATTAGCAACGGGAAGTAGCAACCGAATCAAGTGAAACCACTAAAAGAAGGAAAGTAATACATTTATGTATAGAGTTTATTTGTAAGCATATGTACATAGAGTATTCATAAATAAGTTTAGCCTGGCACCAAATGAATTTGCGAAATGTCCACGAATTAGTTATATGAAATCCTTACTAATATTATAAATGCGAAAGTAACTCTGTCTGTCTGTCTGTCAGTCTGTTTGTCTGTTTGTTTGTTACCTTTTCCCGACTGAACGGCTGAACGGATCGTAATGAAATTTGGCAAGGAGATAGATTATATACTGGGGATGGACATAGGCTATCTTTTGTCTAAAAAATAAATTTTAAACGGGTTAAAAAAAATATCTTAATTTTATGTTATGTGTGTCATATATACAAACTGTTAGTGTCATTCCTCTATGTCTGCCGAGCAATAGCTTTCAAGCCATTAAGTTACGTTTTGCTATTGTAAGGAACTAAGTAGAGAGTAAGAATAAAATAAAGATCTTGACAGTTTGTAGTGTCGCCATACTTGTTTCAATTTTCAATGCCGTTTTTTTTATATTACAATTTAAATTGTAGAAAAAAGTAATAGTTCATAGACACATAAATAGTGAGTGTGTGTCATTTCTCTATGTCCACGACGTCTCGCCGTGTCAATTTTCTCCTTGGGGCGAACCCGTCCGCTTACTTAAATAAACAGCTTTTAGCGTTGAATGATGTCATTATTTATTTCATTAAAATCTGCACTCATAAAAAATTTAGTTTTATAGACATTCAATAGGTGTCTCGCTCTCTCTGAAGATCAATCTATGAATCGTGACAAATTTATTTCCTTTATTTTTTTTTAGTTTGATTTGATACAATATGATTTCACTAAAAATCAATTTCTACCCATTCCTATTTTCATTTCCACATTACGAAGTTTCACTTCTTCCACGCGGAAGGACTCCACGCAGTATTTTTGCATGCAATTAAAAACTATTTTTTAATGATGCCAAAGAAGTATAACTTCTCATGCGCGTACCTAAGTACACGCACCCATTTTTTTAATTTAATTTCTTCTATATATATTTTTTCTCCCTACCTAGGGCACTCATGATTCTTTAAAATTTCACGTGTATGTTTTCAATGTCATTCGAGTTGTACAATTTTTTTTTTTTTTCAAATTGGTCATTATTTATACTTTGTTTCATTTTGGAAACATACGTATTTGAGGTATTATGACAAATAAAAAAAAAATAGTTTCACTAACATTCTTAGGTTTTTATTGTGTGGATAGTTTCAAGTTTAATATTATGTAGGTACATAAATTCTTAAACTTATAAATTTCTTCGAAATTTATTCATTCTATTTGTCAATATTGTTATTTTTTTTTACAGTACCTACTTATTTGCAAGGAGTTTGGTTTAGTGTTTATAATTTATCTGCTGAGCGTCAAGAGTCTTAGGGCTGCTGAGACCGAAGACCAGAAATATTTATCAATTATGTAATATATTGTTGAAAAATTTGAATTTTACTATTTCAGGAAAGTTGATTTTTTTTATTAATTAGAATAGTTACGTGTTATTGCCATCTTCCTTTATTTCATATTAAACATTATGTTTGGTTGAGTGTGAGATAATTTTATTTATGTATGTTTTAATTTCATTTAATTTCTTTATATATTCTTACCTACCTACTTCTATTAAATTTCAGGCGGATGTTAATATTGTCATTCCAGTTGAATCAATTTCAGAAAAATTGATTTTTTTTATTAATTAGAATAGTTACGTGTTATTGCCATCTTCCTTTATTTCATATTAAACATTATGTTTTGTTGAGTGTGAGATAATATTATTTATGTATGTTTTCATTTCATTTAATTTCTTATATATATATATATATATTCTTACCTACCTACTTCTATTAAATTTCAGGCGGATGTTAACATTGTCATTCCAGTTGTATAATTTTTTTTGTCAAATTAGTTGTTATTTATACTTTTTGTTTCATTTTGGACTTTTTTTTTTTTTACTTTGGATAAGCGGAATATTGCCACCACAGTTTTACATATAAACAAATCCTACAACTGTTTTAAACATTATGACAAATAAAAAATAGTTTTACAAACATCCTTAGTTTTTTTTTTGGTGTGTATATTTTGAAGTTTAATATTATGTATGTACGTAAATTCTTAAACATACAGTTATTTATTAATTTATTTAGATAATTATTCATAGGTAGATAATAAGCTTTCTATTTGTCAATATTGTTATTTTGGTAGATAGGAGTACAGTAAATGCCTACATTATTATATTACTTTATATCTCTTTCGATTTGGAGTGTTTCCGAGCCATTCGGGGTCCTCAACATCACCCCCCCCCCCCCAGGTGGTTAAACCCCCAAAATTTCGAAAGTTAAAAAAAAAAAAAATCTATCTCTTTCTATTTTAAGTGTTTTCGAACCATTCAGGGTCCTCGAACCACCCGCCCCCCTCTGGGAACAAAGCCCCAAAATTTCGACAATTTCAGGAATTTCAAATATCTATTCTTTCGAGATGGAGTGTTCCAAACCATTCGAGGTCCTAAACATCCACTTTCCGCAAAAGTGAAAGCCCCAAAATTTCGAAATATAAGAATATATATAATTGGATGTTGGCATGTATGACGTCGATAAACTCTTACACCGTTTGACCGATCGCCATGAAAGTTGGCACATCAAAGTGTTTTTATCATGGAGAAGATTTTTATACTAACCATTTTTTTTGTAACTCGCCGCTAGATGGCGCTGTAGCGCATCAACTTCTAAACCTTTCAACCGATCGCCATGGGTAAACAGAAAACCATAGGTCACAGATACACAAACAGTAATTATGTGTCATTTCTTAATGTCCACCACACTGGACATATCGCTATCCGTTTTGCTGTAACTCGCGGACAATATATCACCCGGTGTTCAGCCCGGGCAAAGCCGGGCACTGCAGCTAGTACTTTATATTTTTTAATGCTTAAGAAGGTTCTTTGTCTTGTTAACAAGAAGTTGTTAGTTTGTGTTTGTAGGTAGTAGGTTAATATTATAATTTATAAAAGAGATTCTGAAAATCATGCCGCCAATATTACCCACATAAAATAAAATATTAAATTTAACGTTCACTTTCTGAATGAGACAAAATTTCATAACACTTACTCTGTGCAATTTCGGAAGAAAAAAACAACTATATTTTCGTTCACAACATTTTGATTTGATTTCCTTATTTATGGTAAATGTTTATTTGGGAAACCCCAAAATTAATATAAATAAAAAAAATTGGAATGCAATGTGACGAAGGTAGCTTGTTTGACCCGACCGCCCCAGCATTAATGAAATCTGTAACCACCGAGTCGGTAAAACATTAGTTGGTGCCCACTATTATATTAGGTGTCAATTCGCATTTAGCTGCATAAGCGAATGAATTGTGACCAAAAGAATTGGGAGATTCGTTTTACCTTATGCTAGAATCCAAACACATTCTTCTGTGATTAGCTCACAGTTTATCTGAAGGGCTGTGAGCTAGTGAAAACCTTTCAGTCAAAGATGTGTCGAATAGCAAGCATCCCAGTTGGCAGGTCTCACGAATCTGTAGCCAATGAGCAGGTGGCATTTACCGAGTGTGTTGAGGGATTATGGAGTATATCCTATAAGTCATTGTAGCCGCGAATTTGTCCAGTCTCCTGCCTGAGATGCTGAAAGCTAGGTTACCATCCACTACATAGACACTGCGTGAAGCCTGTTATTTTCTGGCTGATGTTCTGGACCATGTTTGTGGTATACTCAAAACATTGGGTGAATTGTACTAAGTGTTTTATTGTGGAAACAGCTTTAAATAAACTATGTATTATGGAAGTGTCTGTGTTTATCGAGAAAAATTCCAGTTCATGCTTATAAACCATCATCAGTTGTGGTCAAGCACCTTTTTAGAAATGATTCAGGTTTTCCAATATGGCAACTGTAAAGAATGTCACATGCCATCTCCATGCGTTACCATGGTGTTTATCTCTTTATGACTCGCGTTTACGAAATATATCCTACAGTTCACAGGGATGAAAGCTACGGCCACAACACGAACAATTCAGAAGTTCACGAAGGTTATTTGTGGTAAGTGTAATAAGTAATAATCCTGAATTTTTTTCCGGAAGCGTAGGTTAGGTTAAGTTATCGTAACTACAATGAAAGGTTGGTAAGGTTGGATTAGCGCTATTTAAGATATTTCATTACAGAAAAAAATATCTCAAATACTTTCGATATAATATTTTTCTCGCGCTATCGGCAAAATTAGGAGAACTTCTGAACTCCTGGGGTGTGGCTTTTATCCCGTCTACGATCGTACACCAACAATGTATTTGCTTTAAAGGGATCCGTGCAAAGGGCGAAGTGGGGAGGGAGAGTCCTGGCGAAGTCGTTGGCACCCCTGTGCGAGATGCCTTAGGGCTCCATTGCTCCTCCCCCTCTGGCCGTGGGATCGTATTACCGGCACCTTGTAACCTATTAGCCGTGCCGTCATCCACAGTGGGTTATCTCTGGGGAAAGACCAGGCGTGACGTCACCCGGCAGGTATATCGCGGGGTCTCATCCGCCCCAACGATCATCAAGTGCCGCAACTCCCTCCCCTCTCCAAGACTACTATCCCCTTATCCGGCGAAGGGTAATGGGTGGCAGGAAAGAGAAAAGGGTCGAGAGGACAGGACAAAAACTACTACAAGGTGCACGGTAATGAAAGGAAATGAAGAAAGGATTATAATCGTTTCCTACGCCAGGAAGGAAACAGAACAAGCTGACATGGCCCCTGCCTCCTCACCCCTTATTCAGTCGCTCAACTTTCCACGACCCCCCCCCCCCCTTCCATCCTTCCAAAAACCACTTATTTTTAAACCCCTCGAACCTTTTCATCTGGCCATGAATGGTCTGCTGCCTGTGTGTGAGTTGAGTGCAGTTGCGAGGAGTTGGGATTGTGGGGAGGGAAAATACTCCCGCATGGCCTGTCTTTAACAATCAGGTACTCGCGAGGCGTACACGAGCTGCAGGTAGGCGGGCGTTAAGGAGGCTGTCTTGTCTGGGCCGTCAAACAGCGCGTAGGGGGTGTTCACGCCATTCAGAAACTGCCGAGATATCTCACGAAATCATTATTTTATTATAGCATCAATGAATTCGCGCTTAAGTCTAGTTTCCATCTGAGTCATTAAAGATAATGAGTGGTTTTGAGATGATAATGGTCCAGTGACGGAATGAACGAGCGGGAGAAAAGGGAAAACCCTAAGAAAACCCACAGGTTCTTGGTGAAACTCCAGATTAACTAGAATTAAATATCGTTGAAGTCATGATTCTTAAAGTATTTGGTTTATTTCATATGCTCTATGAGTTACAACCATTCCACGTAAAAGCCTATATTTGCCTATGTACCTACTTAGAACGAGAAAGGTAAAATTTTATGTTAAATCATTGATGCACCCTTCAAAGAATGTTTGGATTTATGGTTATAGAAGGACGACCATGTTTTATACAATGTCCTCGTTTAGTCTTGTTGGTTTTTATAATAATAGGGTTATACATGATGAAGCTATTTTATACACCAAACATCTGCGCGGAAAATGGTTTTACTAATCGCTTAATAATTATCCAATGGTAATATATCTGATTTTCCTTAGCTATAAAAGTCAACAAACCAATTTGTACAGTACCATTTCAGAAAAATTTCATCAAAACTACTTTAATGGGCAAAAACCAATGTTTTTTAACGCGTAGAAATAACAGTAGTACTAATAATGGAGATATAAAACGTTCTTGAACTTTTTTCTAATCAATTAAATGACTGCACTTTAAAAATACATTATTTAATTGTTACATGGTTCTGTACTTCACCTCTAAAATTCAGCTTTAGTAGCTTTTGTGGTTAGGTATAACATGTAGAATTTTTATTTCATTTTGATTATGACTTCTGTAGTTGTAGATTACAAATAGTCGTAGAATTATAAACAAACATATATGTTTTATTATAATATATTTTATTACTTGCTAAAATATGACGTAAATAAATTAGTATCTGTATGAAAATACAATAAAATATGGGAGATAAACGTTCTATTGTCTGTGTTGCTAAAAGTTTTCTCAGAAATGAGAGTTATCCACATTTGAACCAGCTGTACCCTTTCACATCTGTCACTCGCATTAGAAAACATGTTGTTTGCTTACGAGCATTGACAACGAAATGAAGTGGTTTACAAATAGTGTCGAAAGAATATCAACTGCAGATGGATACTTAGACAAATGGTAACTGTCCTATTTTTTAAGCAATTTCGTGAGTCACTGAATACAGTAAAAGGTAAGAAGCTTAAACAAAACGTGGGGATGATGACTACAGAAATATAAAAGTATTGATTCTGTTGACGTGCGCAGCGCTGGGGAAAGAAACAAAGGAACGAAAAATACGTGTATCCGTCCTCGCGTGCCCAATTTAACTCCCTTACCCGCACGTGGCCAAATTCTTGTCATCTCTTAAGAGAACAAGGTTTTGGAAAAAGGGGGTGGGGGTGGGGATAGCCGTTCACCGATTCCTCGGCGACCAACATGGGCCTAGATTCGCCAATAACCTTCAGATTTGCCGAGGCAGTTGGCCCCGGCATCCGGGGAATGCCTGCCGAGGAGATCCGTTCGAATGGTTTTCATAAATCCCGTATTCCACAGTCCACGCCGGCAGATACACCGTCGAGACGGCAACGCGAACTGAGGCACACTGTTGGAAATGTTGGATTTTTTAATTTAAGAAGAACACCGGTCATTTATTATCCGGGATCATCGATAATCATTGAATACAGAGAATTTAGCTGATGTCAAATTCTCTTTTTTTAATTTATTTTTATTTTTTTACGGAAAAAAATTAAAAATAAAAGTCCTTTTATAAGATTTTTATTGTATCAGGTAAATTCTGGAAGAAGCCGTAGTAGTGTACAAAGTAGTATACAAGTATTTTCTGGCACAGCTTGCAGGCTGTGGATTTTTATTGAATTCTGACATCACGGCAGTCATACAAAATTCCTCGAAAATGACTTAAAAGGTCCTCAAAATTCCTAGATATTTCCTTATGTTTATGTTAAAATTCCCATTTTTTTGGGAACCTTTCCCTATTTTATTACAGCAAAAAATTAAAATTTCGAACTTCAGATTGCCTTAAAAGAATTTGGCATTTTAAAGAACCCAAATTCCTAAAAGTGGTTTAAGAGTCCTTAAAAGCAAGCCACCTTACGCCGTCGAGGTTATGAAATGACCGTGACCGTAAACACGAAATAATTAATGTATAACCAAAAAAATAATATATATATAATAATCTTGCTTTCTTCACACCCACAATCTTGGATTCTGAAAAAGTTACACTTTCTTACGTCCGCCATCTTAAAAATCTACATACATGAACCGAATTTAACACAGAAAATTTTAACATCTATAAACAAATATTTAATCATATTCTAATGGAAATAACTTCTGCAATCTTGAATTATGACGTAACGGTCTCCATCGTAAAAACTGGAAACATCGCATTTTTAGTCACACCCGCCATTTTGAAAATTTGCCAATATTACTCGATTTTAATGGAAAAAAATTAAATTCATAAAAATTTTAATAAATAAAATTAATAAATTAATAAAATTCAATTTTAATGGGAAAATTTATCAAATTAATGGAAAAAATTAATTAAATGTAATTTGTCTTAAAATTTTTGCCTTTTTTTAAAACTGGCTGCCAACAGGAAAATCTGTAGTTACTATCCAATTTTAATAAGAAAAATATTTTATATTAATAAAAAATTCATTGATTATAATTTAGTAAAAAATCTTGCTTGTGTCATGGAGTCCTCGGTTCGAATCCGAAGAAGGCGATCAATTAAAAATGACCACAGGTACTTCCTCTATACATGCCATCCGCATACTGACCTCCCACCACTAATGTAGAGGCAGATATTACGTCATTCAGTAAGACATCATGATAACAATCTTGTTTTCGCCTGCTGTAGACCACCATCGTGGCTCCGACATATTGTTTTCGTATGCTAGAGTATGCTACAGACGTATTAAATTAAATTTTGTCCGCTAGAGTCCAGGAATCATTTATTACCGTAGAGTCGGAATTTTGCTGGATGCAATAAATTAAAATTTAACTTAAATCACCAAAAACACAAAGTTCGAGAACAAACTGAAAACAAAATAATTAAAAACATTATTACAGATATTCCACAAGTTCAAAAATCAAACACAGTACAAACGTTTATCCATGTATACAGTTTTCTTTTAAGGCGAAGCGAGTTCTTTGCATCCCTTAACGTATGTTTTCAGCACATTTCTATGTAAGTCGAAAAACCAGCTACTTTTATTCGGTGACCATGCTTATCAATTGGTTGGCCATACCCGTGCAGCCAGTAGGCTGGAAAGACTTTCAGTCCAGTTAGTGGTCAGGTACGTCTAGTATAGCGAGGCACGTCTATTCAGTGACAAGGAACGCATTTCCAGTAGGTAGCCAGCCGCATATATTTGGTAGCCCGACGCATCCAGTAGGTGGTTAAATACATCCAGTCAGAAGCCAAGAGTTATTTTTCGTTGATATTGGGTACACATTTTAAACAGTTCATTTACAAAATCACGCGCGTATGCCAAACGTCGGCGAACCAAGATGTTCGATACGCCTTTACGCGACCATTATTTAAACAGGTCATGTTCATCATTAAGGGTATAGATTAGACGTCTATGAATCACGAGGTCAATCATGTCCTGAGTAGAGACTTATTGATTTATCGATTTTCATTCGTCGTCAAAAGGGAAGCTCATAATTAAAATAAAGCATATTCGTCGAAAGGAACCACATTATAAAAAGGATGCACAATTAATTATACATTTGATAAATAGGACGCCCATTTCCAGATTCATTCGAAAAAGAGGAAGTACATTTGGAATTACAAACAAAGGAAAATGAAGCACAACCCAAAAACAGGAAGCACAATTGGAAGCACAGTTAAAAAAAGCACAATAAGAAGCACAATCAAAAAAAGAATGCATAATCAACAAAAATAAAGCACATCTGGAAGCACATTCGGCAAAAAGGCAAAAGTCTGGAAGCATAGTCATGAAAAGGAAACCCATTTGAAAACGCAATCAACAAAAAGTAAGCACAGTTAACGGAAAGGACACACATTTGTACGTAAATTCAACTTGGTAGGAAACGATCTCATCGCATGGTTACGATCTCGCCACAGGGATACAATCTCATCAATTTGATTAGGGCTTTAATATGTACAGTTAACGAAAATGATGTACATTTTCACGAAAATTCAAACCAGTAGAATGCGATCGTCAGTTTACCGTAGGCTACAATGACTCCAACTTTGGCTCCAATATTCATTGACTCTAACAATATTTGGTTCTAACAGTCTTTGCCTCCAAAAACCATTGGCTTCAGATGTTTTAGGTTTAACTACTTCAACCACATTTGGCTACAAGGTGACTTGGCTACGAAGTTACGAGACTATAATACTGCGAGGCTACGACACTACGAGGCTAGACTACTACAAGACTACGAGGCAACAGGACTATGAGACTACGTCTCTACAAGCTCCAACTAACTACATTGCTACGAAGCTCAAAAGCTACGAGACTACAAGGCTACAAAGCAACAGTCTATGACACTACAGGGCTACAGGCTTCTTTGCTACTTAGCTACAGGTCTATGAAACTACAAAGCTGCAAGACAACGAGTCTACTGGTCTACAAGACTGCAAGGCTACGAGGCTACAGGACTAGAAGACTACAAAGCTACAAGTCTACGACGCTACAAGGCTCCAAGTCTACGAGACTACGATTCTACGGGACTACCATACTACAAGACCACGAGGATACAAGAATACGATTATAAAAGTCTGCAACTGGCTATAATAGCTCTATTCAGAGTTGAGAGTTAATTTATCTCATGCAAATAACATTTTGCAAAGCTTTGCTAAACAACAAGGAGAAGGAAATTCGTCTCGTATGTCAATGTTTCTTAGTTATCTCAAGTTATAGTTATCGTCTATGTAATGAATCTCTTTATTTGACATTTTGTACAGACACTTGCTCCTTGGGCTGCGGGAAGCTCACTTACGATCGCAAGAGAAGGAGTGCTTCGTTAGATACCAAGGAGAAGGAATGAATGCTTTGTATGATTCTGATTGCCAGCCGTATTAAGGAATATTTTTTGACTGACTGATTATTTTTTTTTACCTGACTTAATTATTGTATGTGCTGATATAATAACATAAATAACCTAATTAAATGTGATTCTGCATGTCTATTTAAGTAAAAAATAAATTCAGGCAATGATTAATATATAAGAAATAACTATAAGCCCTCAGAGAACATTAGCTGAAGTCTTGCTAGGAATAACCAGGAGCACACGGTGAAAACCAATAGATCATCGCCATGAAAGGCCAGAAGAACTTTTAGAAACAAATAAAATATTGACAAGAATAATGCGGAGTACACAAACAAACTAACGCCCGTATTCCTAAATAAATAACAGTGATTCACAAAAACATTTTAAAATAACAAAAACATTTAAAAACCAAAAAAAAATACAAAATATTCTGGCTTGTGCGATATCTATATCCTTGCTGAACGAATTAGAAGTTCACAAGCTGACAGAAGTTGTTTTATTAATTTTATTTAATTTTTTTTGTATGTTTTCTTTTTCTTTGTGATTCACTGGTTTTTATTTAGGAAAAAGTTCGTTATTTTTCTCTGTATGCGCTTGATTATACTTGCTAATATATTGATAGTTTACTGCGTGAACTCCTGATTATTCCTGGCAACGTTTTGTTTGTTTCTACAAGTTCTGGCCATACATGGCGACGCATCTATTGGTTTTCTCCGTGTGCTTCTCGTTATTCCTGGTGAGACTTCTGCTAATTTTCTGTGAGGGCTGCTGGTTATTTCTGAGTTATTAATCCCAGCATGTAATTTTTTTGTAATGAGCCAATGAAATTTATTTAGAGGTACATTTAATTAGTGAATGTCTATTACTAAATGAGCATCCCGCATCCCACATAAAACAGCGACTGCCTGTACAACACAGCATGTAGTGCCAACTGATGCAAGGATCGAGAATACTTGTAACAAGATATTTGCATGCGATAAATAACCTCTCACCTCTGAATTGAGCTATTGTAGCCAGCTGCAACATTGTAGGCTCGTATCCTTGTAGTCTCGTAGCCGTGGATACTTGTAGCCTCGTAGCCTTGCAGTCTTGTAGTCTCATTGACTTGTAGCTTCTTGGCCAATAATCCTGTAGCCCTGTAGCCTCGCATGCTGTTTCTATGTAGCCTCGTAATCTCGTAGGTCTGTAGCCTAATAGTTATGTAGCCAGTTATCTTGAATTCTTGTAGTCATGTAGCCTCGTAGTCTCGTAGACTCGAATACATGTAGTCTTGTAGCTTCGTAGCCAAGTTGCCTAGTAGCTAAACGTTGTTGGAGCAGTTAGGCATAAGACTGCTAGAGCCAATGACTGTTGGAGCCAAATACAGTTGGAGACATTGTAGCAGCCTACCATAAATTGGCGATCGCATTCTACTGAGTTTAATGTTCTTGAAGATGTAGAACTTTTTCGTTAAATGTACAAAGTCAAACCTGTATTATCGTATACTTCTGATGTGACAGTATCCCTGTGGCGACACTGTATTCCTGTGACGATATCGTATCCATGGTGCGAGGTCGTATTCCTGTGCCGTGTCCCGCCAATAAAATATTTCCTTCCCACTTGAATATACGTACAATTATGGGTCCTTTACGTTAAATGCTTCCCTTCAAATGCGTGTTCAAAAGTGCTTCCTTTCTCTAGGAATATGCTTCCTTTTCATGTATGTGCTTCCAAAGTGTTGACTTTTTGACCAATGTGCTTGCTATTCGTCGATCGTGATTCTTGTTTTCTATTGTGCTTTTTTTTATTGTGCTTCCGATTGTATTTACTTTTTTATACTCCCTTTCTTATTGTGCTTCCTATTCGTTGTTTGTGCTTCCTTTTCGTTGTTTGTGCTTCCTTTTCGTTTCTTGTGGTACCAAATGTGCTTCTTCTTTGTCGAATGTGCTTCCAAATGGGCATCCTTTTTGTCAAATGTGGTTGCAAATGTGCTTCTTTTTAATGTGTGTTTTTTGACGATGAATGAGCAAAGAAATGTCTGTACTCACGTCATTATTGATGTCTTGGTTCAGAGACATCTGGTCTATACACCTGAAGTTGACTCATATTATAAACGAATATCATTTTATAAATGCGGGAAAATAAACAGTAAATACATAATTACATATAAATTCATATTATTTAGGTTTCGTTTGGATAAAAGTAACTCTTAAAGTATTGTCATATATCAGTAATATGACAAATCCAAATACTCTTTTTCGATTTTCCAAACTGAAAGATCTGACTTCGAGCGTTGAAACATCTGTCACTGGTATATGGAGATCTTAACGTGTTTTTTATTTTAATTTTATTGCCCATTTTATTGTTTTAACCGATTTTCCCACCATATTAGGCCTGCCTTGCATATTGTTTTCGTTAGTATTTGAATATTTTTTTCATTGATTAAAATGCTGTAAACGTGTAATGCATTTTAATTTAGACTAAGATGCTTATGTTAAAGTTTTTTTCAAAGCAAATTCAAAAATAGTTATTATATTTTTTTATAATCAGATAATTTTCAATGAATAAAGTACAGCGAGTTATGGAAATGAATTATTAGTGCACAACGGGACTCGAAAATTAGTGCAAAAAAGTTTGTAAAACAAAGCTTTTTCAACGGAAACAGGGGCTTACGTATCGCATCAGCCACTCCTGACTCTTCATTGCAGAGTATTCGCGCGCAGCACTGCAGGTCAAAATTGTTTTTTTCCACCCTGTGATGCTGCGTACGAGAGAGAGAGAGAGAATAAAGGAAGAAAAAAGCCCATATTCTCTCCTCAAGCTGAAAAAATTTTCAGTATTGTGTACACAGCCACTCAGCGGGGTAATGTCATAAATCAGACAATGCGTACGCACGCAACAGGGTTCGGCAGGGTGGAAAAAAAAGGTTTGAGAGGGGGAAGGGGTGAGAAAGCCCGGGGGTTGAAACGCAGTACGCATGAACCTCACCTGCCATCGATCGGCCAAAAGCCAGGCTGGAGAATGGCGGGAGGGGTAGGCGCGAGATGGGAGGTGGAACTGGGATGAAAAATCCAGGGGTTGTGTAGGGAGGGAGGGATCAGCGTAGAAGAAGGGGCTTGGTTGAAAGGGGGTTAGGGGAGGATCGCTAATTACTGACATACCCCTGGCACTGTGTACACCCCCCTCTCTCCGGGCATTCCGCTGGCATCGACCCGGCCTAGCAGTTACTACCGCCCCTTCTCCCCTCCAACTCCTCTTAACGAGAGGGCGCGTCCCACCCCCACAACGTGCCCAAAACAAATACGTCATCGCGTGGCGACATGCGCACCGAATCGATCACAGGTACCGACGAGCGGTAGTTAAACATAGGCTGTTTGCCCTCTTCCTGCATTGTTCGATATATATCGACGTATATCGAGAGGTGGATCGCAATAGTTCGGGTAGGAATTGCACTAGGAGGGGAGGGGAAGTTACGTCCCACGCGATGCCCAAACAAGCCCTGCCATTGGCCGGAACACAACTCGCGGCTCCATTAATTATTCCGACCAAAATCCACCTGGCGAAAAGGCATTCGTTCGCCAACGTGATGTCATCAAACATGTACCAAACTCTCTTCAAGGTATATATTTTTTTATTTATTTTATATTTTAAAAATTTTACTGTGACATATACTAACCAGTATTTTAAATATTTATTAAAATACTTAGAGTTTTAAAATAATGAAAAACTCAATAATATATTTTTATTTAACTACATCTGGCAAATAAATATAGAGTTTTTGTTGCTTTGCTGCATGTACAGCCATTTATTTTAAAGAAGAATTTTAATATAATGAAGTTAATTTTAAGAAACTTATAATTACATAAAACAATATTTTGCAATATAATACTAAGTATTGGACTAAATACTATAAAATAAATATATAGAATACTCCTTTCTTGGTGAGTAAATATTGAACAACTTCCTGGAAAAAAAATTCACTAATATCACTATTCAAATGAAGTATGAAGAGTTAAAATAAGTAGAATAGAAAAGGAGCTACTGGCACAGGAGCAGGCACAAGGAGCGAGTGGATGGCGGCCATCTTGGATGACCTTGACCTTGAACTTTAACCTTGACCTTTGACCATCAAATTTGCCCAAAATTCGCAAAAAGTTCCATTTTTATTAGAAAAACGTCTCAAAAAATTCCACAATTCAAAAATTAGGATTTCGAAAACCTCTTAAGTCATTTTGCCTTAGAAAGAACACAATGTCCTAAAAACGGCTTAAGAATCCATGTCTAAAGCCTCCGATAAGCCATTTATAGGAATAAGGATACCATGGCCACATTTTTGAATTACGACGGCACCGTTGCAATTTTCGTTACGGCCGCCATATTAAAAATCCATAATTTTTATGTTAAAAAGTCGGAAAAAATTTTAAAATTCATAAAAAAATTAAATAATCAAATTTAATAAAACAAATTTAAAAAATATTAAAAAAAAAAATTTACACTTACGCCATGGAGCTCGGAGTCCTCGGTTCGAACACGAAGAGGACAAAAATAAAATAATAATGTCAGGTCCTTCCTCCACAGAAAGCACCGACAGACTGACCTCCCACCACTTATGTCAAGATATATATATATATATATATTTTAATATATATATAGTCATCTAGTATGATGTCATTTCCTCCATCTTTAAAATCAATAATTCTTATGTTAGAAAACCAGGAAAAAAATTTTAAAATTATAATAATTATTATTAATTAAAGTTTAATAAAATATTACTTAAAAACCACCGTTTATAAAATTTGTATTTATGTGCTATAAACTGGTTCCATCGCTTTCTACCGGACGTTTTACAACCACCTATACACTTGTTACCGCAAAAAGTTTGGAGATAGCAGCACGTTTGCACAAATTAAATGGTGTTATTCTAATTTCCTCAAGTACTTTTTAAGTAGCGTTTATTTACCGGTTTGACCATTAAAGTGCACAAAATGTATTCCAGAATGGTTTCGCCATCATAAAGTTTATTTTTCTACACCAATACATTTGGTACATCTCCCGATATTTACGAAATTGAATATATCCATACGTGTTCATAGCGCCAGATGCGGGTCCGCCATCTGGACGGAACCAACTGAAAAAAAAACTCTGCGCATGTTCTTGAACAACTGATCGGCAATGGGTAGGACACCAAAATCAGTTCCCTAAAAACAAGGTACTGGCCATGTCCTATCGTGCACTTGGAATATTGTTAGGTTACAGATGTAGCCACTTTTAACAACTTAAAGCCTTAGTTTTGTGTCTTGGAATACCGGCCTAAGACTGTCACTTTTCTCATTCGGGGCTACATTAAGTTAAGAAAAAATTTAAAATATTAATACTGTTAAACTAGACTGTATATAATAATTGAGGTTCATACACAGAAAATTTAAATTTAAAAAAAATATTATTTTTTTATCCAAACGTTTTCTATAAAATCATGTGACAACGCTAATATGGCGAAATGCCTGCCATTTAATCGTTCAAGAAATCGAGTGTTATGATAATTTATAATATTTTATTTTTGGACAGTTCCTACATTTTTTAATAGAATTTTTCATGTGTTATATTTAATAGCTAAAGTAATATTGTTCAGTGTAAATAATAACAACCATTTTAATTCTAACATTAGTACTTAAATGGACATATTTTTTTATTAACAAACAGGTCATCGGTTACATAAAATGTAATGACAGCTGTGTTAACTAATCATTACATTAAAATAATCATTTATCAAAACCACTTTAATATGTAATAAACAATTCTGAATTTTTTTGGAAGTTAACACAAATTCGTTTTGAATATCCAAATAATTGTTTTAGTGTTTCGAAACATATTTACAAAATACAGGTCACCAGAATTATGTAATGCAAAAGAAAATTACTACATATAAAAACATGAGTAGTATATAATAGTAGGACAGGAAACAGTGTGCAGCCTCACCATTTTGGATTGTAACGTCACGGCGACCATCTTGGATGCCATTCACCTTGACTTTGAAAATTTGCCAAAAATTTCCCAAAGTTATTCGAAATTTCCTAAAATTCCAGTTAAAAAAATTTAGGCAAAAATAAAACAAAAACTCGGGAAATTAAAAAGGTCCATATTTTGAAGGGAAAATTCCCGTTTTTTTTAAAAAAAATTCCCGTTTTAGTATTCAAAAAATGACCGAGGCTTAAAATTCTCCAAAGTGGCATCTTACATTACCTAACGTCTAGCCGCCCTTAGCCACTTTGATATTTACCTTGACCTCGGGCGCCACTTTGAACTTTTCGTTACGGTCGCCAAATGAAAAACTATAATTTTCATAAAAAAATTAAAATTAAAAAGAATTATAATAAAAACTTTCCGCCACGTTGGAATCGGATTCCCTAGTCCCTAACGTTGCACATTTCGTTACGGCCGCCAGCTTGAAAATCTATATTATAATGCTAGAAATTCTGAAAATTTTTAAAATTTATACAAAACCAGCTGACCCGGTGAAATTCATACCGCCTAACAGTCGTGTTCAATTTTAGTTAAACTTAATTTATGATTTTATTAAAGTAATAAAATGCATACTAAGAATTCAATAAATGTACAAAAATCAATTATTTTAATGGCGTGTCAGCAATACATTTGCTTTATTGAAACTATGTATGCATGGGTTGGACTCGGTTCATTCTCTTCACCTTGTGATATACGGCATTTTTGGTTTTGTTGTCAGGCGCAAGAACAAATAAAGCGGATGGTTTGCCGACACGTGATCATGCCACGTACAATTGACCATGAGAAAAACATGCATTTTCTAGATTCAGACCACAAATTCTTAAGGATTGGCCTTGAGATTTGTTAATCGTCATGGTTAATGCAAAACAAATCGGAAATTGAATTCGTTTAAACTCAAAGGGCATATCGGTTTGGATCATCGGAATCCTCGAATGAGAACTTCCTCACCTTTCAATTTTCCTTTGAGTATCATCGCGTGAATCACATTGATCATCAGTTTTCTTATCACCAAACGCGTTCCATTGCATAGTCTTTGTTGGTTTAGATTTCGAAGCATGATGACTACTGAGCAAACCTTTAGCTGTAAATTGTGCGGTGGTAAGCCAGGCACATCCAAGTAGTTAAAAATTTCAGTTGGATAGTTAGGGCAGCGTTTTCGTTTGTTACACAGTCAATAGATTTGAATGAATGCAGAGTACCAACGATTTTATTCTGAATTACAAAGTTTGTCATCCATACTTTTGTTCTTAGCCGCCAAAATTGCTCACTCACTCAACCATTTGTTATTATTGTGGTTATCAATGATGCTCGGGAACACTTTTTTGATGAGCTTGTCTTTCGATAAGACGAATTTGCAAAAATACGGAGAAAATGAAATCAATCCGCTCGATTCGTCGACAGGAACACGGACATTATCGATAGTCAGCAAACACTTGGAGATGGATCGTTCAGCAATGCAACTCTCATGTTTGCTGCCAGCTGAAGTATTTTTCACATAGCACCACAGATTTGATAATTTGAGGCAAGAGTTTATTTGTTAGCAATCGATCTTGGAATGACTGGCAGTGTTTGGCGGAAATCGCCAGACAGTAAAATCATTGCGCCTCAAAAACATCTCGAGTCATTGCGCAGATCTTTAAATGTTCGGTCAAGTGCTTCCAATGCACGTTTTTGCACCATTGTACGTTCGTCCCAGCTGATGATTTAAGATTCTACTAGAACTTTGGCTATTGCGGAGTGTTTCGCAATGTTACATGTCAGTTGTTTAGTAGTTTGAAGGTTTAACGATAATTTTAACGCTGAATAAGCCGTACGGAATCCTTCTAACAATGTTGCCGCTATTCCAGAAGAAGCAACTGCTACTGAAATGTCGGATCTCGCACGAACACGAGCCAAAATCAATGATATGAGGAATGTCTTCCTAGTTCTACCGATAAGCTCGACGAATTCTCATTGCCAACCGAGCCGTTTCACGCGCTGCCTCTCTTTGCTCTAGTGTTTGAGAAGCACGAAGTCGGGCCATACGAACGTGGCGCTCTTCTCTTGCGATTTCTCGTTCTTCTTCAGTGGTTTAATTCGCAATGTTCCGAAGCCTAACTGCAATATGGCTTTGTTGGAAAAGATTAGATCTTACTTTTTGCGGCATTGTTAGGCCTAATAATAATACTCGCATAATAAGATTTATAAATAACACTCGGAAAAAACAAACAAATTACCGGTATAATTTATTTGCTTTTATTCAAAACAAATTATAAACATGAAACAAACAAATTTACACTTTCGCGGCTTACAGCTTATATACTGACAGGCAGCGGTACCTACTGGAATGTTCCGAGAGTTTCTCATACATTCTGTGTTATAAATCTTATTTTTTTTTCTGTGGTACTGCTGTATAGTTAATGTGATTGGGTGATTCATTTTAATTAATATTAATGATAAAAGTAAACAATAAATCAAAATATGGGTGAAATCAATTGTCCCAAACATGGCGACGACAAACGGTTTAGAGCTCTAGTTTTTCTTAGTCTCTCTTTTTATTCATTAGAACAGATTCGCGGCTATTGCTTCGTGGACATAGAGAATATCACTCACAGTTTGTACGCCTATAACTTTGTATGTCTATGGCCAAACTGCGTGACATGAGCTGTCAATTACGGAATATAGTGGAGTTCCAAACTTAATTTATTTGAAAATTAATGAATTTTATGAAAATTTTAATATATATTCTGCTATTCGGGGCGGACACGAATCCAAAAAATCAGAGATCATTAAAATCGGTCCATCCGTTCTTGAGTTATAAATGGTGTAACTAACCCGACTTTGTGTTTTATATATATATAGGTTTAATGAATAAAATTTTAATAAAAAAAGCACTTATGTGATGGAGTTCTTGGTTTGAACCCGGCGAGGTAATTCTATTAAAATAGCGACGGATCATTCCTCTACAGAAGCCACCGGCAACCTGAACTCCCGCCACTAATGCGTCTGCATTCCATTGACAGTCATAACATGTGACCGCAAAAGTCTACTCTTGAATTATAGCTATTCTTGCTGACTACAATAAAAATAAAGTTTGCCAAGCCCGAGTCACTCTATTTGATTCGTGGCCATGCGAAAGGTACCTTGTGGTATCCAATTTAACCAGGAAAAGCCTTTGATTCATCGACCCTCAAACCGTAGATACAGGAAAAATTTGCGTCATCATTTCGTGATAGGCTAAAATCCAAACTGCTCCTGCTATTGGTTCACTATTAATCTGAAGGCCTCTGGGCCAATGAGAAACCTTTATGTAAAGGATTATCGAATCGCAGGCCAACCAGTTGCGACGACTCACAAGTCTGCAGCCAATGAACTGGCGTTATTTGCCCGAGTATATAGAGCAGGACTGTGTAGTCTACCATGAAGATAATCGAAACCGAAATATTACAGTTGCTATCAATCAGTCTCAAACATATCCAAAGTTGGTCGCTTACTCGTGCATTTTCGCTCCTAGTTTGAGCTAATTCACTGTTGGAATAAAAAAAAGAAAGCAACATTCAGAGAATTCGTTAATTTTTACGATTTCAGGTTATTTAAAATGTTGCTTACCTAAGCTTACGTCCCTCCTAAGCCTCTAGAAAACTAAATTGGGGTAGGCTGAGTCGGCACACGGTCGCACGTTTTAACGTAAATACGTCATTTATTACTGTATCACTGTCAGTAATGCCTGGACTCATACTTGGCTGGGTGACGTTCCCCATCTTAGTTTTCTCTATCTCCCTGCAGACTGGTCCGCTCGGCGCTGGTGACTGGCGCCTTTTAGGAATCCGCACAAGCTGCTCTTTCTGCTAGTCGTCGTTTCTTCTGTTCCGATTGTATAAATTCGCCTTATGTCTCGTAATATTAATTTTTTCGCACAATTTATGTCTTTTTTCCACCAGATTTTATACTATAAACATTTTTTGTAAAATAAATCTGTTTAAACGTGGTTATTTCACTATTTTCTGCGCAGAATAAATTTAATTGGATTTAAATTAGTTAACGTATTTGTCAAATATAGGCTCTTGAAGTAGATTGATCACCCGAAATCGAACGTTCGAAAAACTGGCCTATTACTTGAACTGAATTGTAAATATGGTATACACAAATTGTTTATAATTGTGCATGCGTGAACCGTTAAACCTTTCCATATATACCTACATATATGTGTATATATACAGGGAAGTCAAATATACTAAGCCCGGTTTATATT